>NW_024038467.1:690000-702500 GCF_016077235.1 Cyprinodon tularosa | reverse complement strand
ACATGACAATGAGTTCACTGTACTCAAATGGCCTCCACAGTCACCAGATCTCAATCCAACAGAGCATCTTTGGGATGTGGTGGAACTGGAGATTCGTATCATGGATGTGCAGCCGACAAATCTGCGGCAACTGTGTGATGCCATGATGTCAATATGGACCAAACTCCCTGAGGAATGCTTCCAGCACCTTGTTGAATCTATGCCACCAAGAATTGAGGCAGTTCTGAAGGCAAAAGGGGGTCCAGCCCGTTTCAAATCACCTTTCTTCCCCATACTGATGCTCGGTTTGAACTGCAGGAGATTGTCTTGACCATGTTTACATGCCTAAATGTACTGAGTTGCCGCCATGTGATTGGCTGCTTAGAAATTAAGTGTTAACGAGCAGTTGGACAGGTGAGTGTATAACGCAGTTTGAATGCTGGGTTTCCCAACTTTACAACACAATTCTTGAAGGATTTTCAGATTTGATAGACTTAACATGGTACATTAATTATCACATGTAAAAACTAGAAATAACATGCAGGCTGAATTATAAGTCATAGACAAAACCAAGAAGTTATTGATTGGAGCTGCTTATATTTTGAGAAAAAAAATCATCTTCTGTTTGGATAGCTCTTCTAATGTTTCACAGCAATTCCTGCCTCCATCTTAAAAAATTGATATAAACATCTGCTTTTAGGTCCACATCAGGGTGGCGTTTCCGCCTATCAAGTTCCCCTGCTACATGGGTATCAATATTCCAACTAAAGAGGAGCGTATTGCCAACAAGCCAGAGTTTAAAGACATTGCTGGTTATATCGGTAAGGCTAACTGTACAGCATGCAGTTTTCCCACGTACATCTCACTGTAATGGTTTAAATGCCTGTCTTTGCTTCTCCTCCTCCTGCCGTGTAGGTGCTGACAGCGTTGAGTATTTAACCGTGGAGGGACTCTTATCTGCCGTCCAGGAGGGAATTGCCTCCTTCAAGGAGAACGAGAAATTTGGCTCCGGGAAAAACGGAGTAGGCCATTCCACTGCCTGTCTAACTGGGAAATATCCAGTGGAATGGTAACTGGGACAGCACAATGGAGGGACTCTGCTCACAACTTTATACTTACAGTTGAACTTTAGAGCTTTTTTTTCCCGTTATTGCTGGATACTGTGATTACTTTGAACTCACCAATAACCTTTATGTATAATTGTTTCTTTTGTACGTGTATACATCAAATGTATTTACAAAAATGTATACTTTTCTGTGTAATCCAAGTATTTCCAAACAACATTAAAATGTCAAGAAACACAAAAGAGTTGAGACCAAAAAAAGTAACCTTTGTTTTGCCAATATATTTTTAACCTTTTGAACTTTTAATAAATTAAATGTAAACATTGTACAACAAAATTAAAGTGCTTTTTGCCAACAAAAAAGGTGCAATACAAAACTTTTTTTTTATCACCGAGAACCAAAATAACGATAAACAGTAGAAAAAGTTTCAAAAGTTTTAAACAAACTAACTTAAATTAGATCTTGAAAAATGATCCATGACATATACATCAAATGTATTTACAAAATTGTATATTTTTCTGTGTAATCCAAGTATTTCCAAACAACATTAAAATGTCAAGAAACAGAAAAGATTTGAGACCAAAAAAAAGAAACCTATGTTTTGCCAATATATTTTTAACCCTTTGAACTTTTAATAAATGAAATGTAAACATTGTACAATTAAATTAAAGTGCTTTTTGCCAAAAAAAGGTGCAATACAAAACTTTTTTTTTATCACTGAGAACCAAAATAACGATAAACAGTAGAAAAAGCTTCAAAAGTTTTAACCAAACCAACTTAAATTAGATCTTGAAAAATGATCCATGATGTATACATCAAATGTATTTACAAAAGTGTATATTTTTCTGTGTAATCAAAGTATTTCCAAACAACATTAAAATGTCAAGAAACACAAAAGATTTGAGACCAAAGAAACCTATGTTTTGCCAATATAGTTTTAACCCTTTGAACTTTTAATAAATGAAATGTAAACATTGTACAACAAAATTAAGGTGCTTTTTGCCAATAAAAAAAAAAAAAAGCTGCAATACAAAACTTTTTTATCACTGAGAACCAAAATAATGATAAAGAACAGTAGAAAAAGTTTCAAAAGTTTTAAACAACCCAACTTAAATTAGATCTTGGAAAAATGATCCATGAATAGGTAGGGTAGGTCAACATCTGCAGATGAGTCCTGGTTCATCTGTAGGCTTTGGCTGTTGGGAAAGAAAAACAACCATACTGAAGTCAGGGGAAGTGGAAATACTTGCAGAGGACTTAAATCACCAGAGCAGCCTTTGAAATTTTCATTTTGAAGTGAACATCCTGTTAACATTAAAATATGATTTAAGCACATTGGTGGATCTCAGGTTTATCAGTGCAGGACATGTTTTTATGTCTGTTGCTTACAGTGCATGAAAATCCGACATTGAGTTTCTCTTAATTAGAACAACAGAAGTGCTCTAAAGTTGGGATTATGTCTAATTTTCTGAGAAGGGCCTACTGAAGTCGATGGTTTAGGAACTCAATAGCTAGTGTTCCCTATTCAATGATTCACTGCATCAAGGCATAGTGCCATGGAGGAGATCTCCCTGTGGCTTTGCTGAGGTGTTGAGGAAGCCTGGGTTGGCTGGTTCTGGTGCCTCAGCTTGCTCTTGGCAGTACTTCAGATTTTCTCATGTCAGGCCCCTCAAGACCAGTAACACCTAGGTTATTGAACAAGCGTTCAGTACCTTTAGTAGTGAGGGCAGGTACCAACACTTTCTGGAAAAGATTGTCAGCATCCCCATAAAGTAGGGGCTGTACTGGCTTTGAGCTTCAGGAAACACTCAGCCAAGCGTCAAGGGCTGGTTATAGTCCTGCAGCAGTGTGTCGCAGTGAGCTTGACGCAGACATTTTTGATTTATGCTCAATATTGAAGCGTGGTTTTTGCTATACGCTGTAGGTCTACATACGGCCGAGGCGATGAGGAAGTGGGGGAGAGTTTAGTCTGACAACGGAGGGACATGACTTCTAGCTGGTCGAACTTGACGAGTTGTTTTCTGCAATCTCGGTCATAAAAACAACAAGCCGGCCTCCTGTCTGCGGCACTGTCTGCGGTCAGTTGCAATTTCCGAAAGGTGCACCGGAGGGGGTGGAGACGGCTTTTTGTTCACTGCGACAACTACGCAGAGGACCTGGTTTCAAAGTATAAATCAGCCTTCAGGAGATTATGTGGCACCACTAATAGCTGCCAAAACTTCAAGCAACATGTATACCACACCTCCCAACTTTTCTCCAGACTGTGACCTTGACCTCCAGATGAAATGCAAACCTTTCAAGTGAGCGAAGGACCTGGGGTAACTTAGCAAGGGTTTAGTTTTAGCCCAGCCAACTCTGACAGGGTTAGTTCTACAGTGGCCTATAAAGGAATGTCACTTTATAGTCACTACTAAATATGTGTGAGGTTGCTTTATTAGCACTGAACTCAATGCAGTCTGGACTAGCTTCCTTCAAAATCTTCTAAAAACTCCAGTTTTTATAAATACCTTTAACTTCCACTCACATTTCAGTGAATGTGCTTGAAGCTGGGGTCAGTAGCAATTACCTTGTATGTTTGCAGTTCTGTAGGTCATAACTTTATTTGAGTTAAAAATCTATAAGTCTACATCTGTATTCTAAATATAAAATCTTTCATTGGCTGCAAGCTATAATAATTAAAGGCCAACAGAAATAAATGAACTGTTTAACGATGCTCTGAGTAATTGCAATGTACCTGTATAACCAAACAAAGGTCTGTATGATCAGCTGGATTCCAGCTGGGGCTCACCTGCAAAGAAAGGCTGGTGTTTGATCAGCCATTCCTCCACATTTTCTGCGGGTTGCTGAGTCTCACTGACGCTGTTAGGGGCTGTACAGAAAGATGGCCCCGCCTCAGACCGAGATAGGCGACGCCGTCTCAGCGTCTCGTTGCTTTGCTTTTTCGACCCCGGGGAGTAGGTAAAGGTAACCTCCCTGAGGCGTTTGGACTGTGGGTGGCTTTCCTCACTCTCCTCCATGTACCACTTACTCAGGTTGGAGCGGTGGGGTGACAAGGCAGGGGTTGCCAAAGACAGGGGGGAGAGGACCCTTCTGGCCTCAGAGCTCCTTCCACACAATCGACAAGGAGGGGCGTTGAAGGCATTGGATTCATTGCAGCACAGAAACTTGTGGTAAAGCTTTTTGAAATCCTCATCCACTTGCTTTGGTGACATGGAGACGGGGCGTGACAGGGAGGAGTCGAAGGAGAGGTGCTGTCTGAAACCCCGGTGGCTCTCTGCTCGCTGGGCTGACAGATGAGAATGGGGCAGCGACTTGGGTGACCGACTGGAGTCATGGGGGTAATGAAGCCCAGCAGACCTCTTTGGAGGAGAAGGCATAAGGATGGCTGGTGATCTAGATGTCATAGGCTCTGTCGAACCATAACCATTGGGGCTTCTGGAAAATGCATGAGGTGACCTACTGAGGGTTCCCATTCTGCTTGCCTTAAAAGGACTCTGCCTGTCTTGGGAGCTGTAAATGTAAGGCACAGAGGGAGCTTCTGCTACGTAGGTTGAAACATACGCTGACTGCGAAGAACCAGATAGCCCTTTTCTCTTGAAGAACTGATCCATGGATGATTCAGCATCAGAGCAGTGCCGCTTTGAAGGAGTGGCACCATTGATGGGAATCTGCTCCTCAAAGTGGGACTTTTTGCATGACTTTTTGGAGAGACCTTGCATCACTGCAGCGTAATGAGCATGTCTGACAATCGACAATCTTCTCTTCCTACCAGGAAACTGCCGTCTGGGACTCAGGCTCTTCACAGTTGATAGGATAGGATGAGGCATCGTCTCAATCCCCATACTCTTTGAAAGGCTGCCTGATCCCTCTCTGACCAGCCTCTTACTGCTTGAAACTTTTGTACCACCATCAGCTGGTCTTGCTGTGAGGTCAAATGTGCTGTTCAGGATTCCTTTAGGTCTCTGCCTCCATCTGCGGTACCTCCTCACCACAGAGCCGGCGGCCACAGAGACAGCCTGCCGATGCCAGGCTCTTCTTATCCGACTGACCATCGTTGGGTAGAGCTCAGCCAGGGAGTAGCTCTGGCTACTCACATCTCCATCCTGGTCCGGTGGCTGGGGCTCGTTCTCTGACCAATTCCAGCAGCTTTCATCCAACAAGCGCATTGCCTTATCTGCTGGATATTATCACAGACAACATATATCTACATCAGATCTTCACAGTACCTAACAAAACTATTCACACCTCTCAAAATTGTTCCTGGGCTGTCAAATTACAAGCAAAAACTCCAATGTAGTAAGGGGATTTTATCCAGTAGAGCAGAACTAATAGAAAGTTCTGCATGATTATTGAGTGGAAACTCACACATGACTTACAACTCATACATTTCGCCCCAAAGAACAATATCTTTGCAAATAAAGCTGGCTCGGTTAAAAATTGAGCATTTTAGATCCTAACAAACACAATTTCTGCTGTGAAAAACAAACTGAACAAACCCACAATTAATTACCATATTTTCACGACTATAAGGCGCACATAAACGTCTTTTTTTTCCCTCAAAATGTGCGGTGCGCCCTTTGGTGCGGAGCGCCCTATGTGTGTTGCAAGTGCGACTTTTGAGACCACCTCATTGAGGAGATGATGAAAGAGTGGCTGAGGGAGGTGAATGTAAGGAGACCAGGTGGGTTTTTTTTCCACTCATCACCATTGCTGTTAATCTGACTCCATGCGTGCCCATCTTACACCTGATGTGAAAAACATGGTGAAACAAATTAATGCGCTCGCTGTGAACCGGACGCAGCAGGTGCAGCAGAAGCAGCGAGTTTACATGCAAAGTCAATGGTTGACGAGCGTACAGGCGCAGCAAAAGGTCCCGCAGCGCGTTTTGAGCAGCAGGCGCAGCGCTTCGGGAGCGCGCCGCCAACGCGCTGCTGCTGCTCGAGATGGAAAAATTGAAGTTTTGCTGCTGGAAGCACCGCATCAACGAATCAGAGAAGCTGATCTGGGAGCTGACAGCGAGGCAGACACAGCGCTCTGATGACATATTAAGGCAAATGGAAAGGGCTGGATGGATGAGGAGATGATGAAAGCGTGGCTGAGGCAGGTGTATGTGAGGAGACCAGGTGTTTTTTTCCACGCATCACCATCGCTGCGTGACCATCTCACAGCCGATGTGAAAAACATGGTGAAAAAAAATAAACGCTGTGCTCGCCGTTATCTCGGGGGTCTGACAAAAGAACTTCAACCGCTCGACATCGGTGTGAAGCGGCCGTTCAAAGTAAGGCTGCGAGCGGCGTGGGAGCGATGGATGACAGACGGAGACCACAGTTTCAGGATAAGTGGAAGGCAGCGCCTGGCAAGTTACACCACCGTTTGCGGATGGATTGTAGATGCTTGGACTAACGTGTCTGCTGGCTCTGCTGTACAAGCTTTTGCAAAAGCCAGCATTATTTCTGAGGAGCCGCGCTGCACGGAAAGTGACTCTGACAGCGAAGAAGGGGAAACTGGCATGTCTGATTTAGCGCAGCTGTTTAATTCAGAAACAGAGGATGATGACTTTGATGGGTTTGATTAATACTTTGTAATAAATACATGAATAAAGCACAAACATACTCAGTTTTGCTCCCGCTCTATTTTTCTACCTGAAAACTTAATTCAACAGCAGCCTCTGGGCCGGGTCTCCTCCTCTTCACCGCGGTGGCTGGCAGGTGTTTTTCATCTAAATAATCTAAATCTTGCACCTATATTTGCTGTGATCAGTGGGAATAAAGTAGTTTTAATAATTTTTATAAGTGTGAAAGTCCACCTGAAAACTTAATAATTGCAGTCAGTTCATCCAGATTATCTATTTCTGTCGGAGGCGCTCAGACCCCCACATACCAGCGGTACACCGACAGTAGAAATCCCTTCATCAGCAGCCTCTAGGCCGGGCAGCCTCCAGGTTCACCGCGGCGGCTGGCAGGTGTTTTTCATCTAAATAATTTAAACTGCAGGCACCAGGATACCGGTAATAAAAGCGAACATATTCTGTCGGCAGGTTTCAGGATTTTAAGTTAATTTAGGAGCGATCACAGCGCTCTGTCATCTGCGATGTGTCTGTCTCACGGCCAGCTCCCAAGTTTGATTAATACTTTGTAATAAATAAATGAATAAAGCACAATCATACTCAGTTTTGCCCCCGCTGTATTTTTAAATACGCAGTAGAGGTATTTAAAGGTAGTAGAGGACATGTACCTGTATATAAAAAACGCGCCCTATAGTCCGGTGCGCCTTATGTGTGTGTTAAATACAGGAATGGCACACATAACTGAGAGTGCGCCTTTTAGTACGGTGCGCCTTATGGTCGTGAAAATACGGTACCCACAGGATCATGAATTAGCTACTCCTAAAACATTGGATAAACCATAAAAAAAAGCTTCTTAATATATTTGAGGCAATGATTACTACTGTTCAGTTCTGGCCTGATCTATCTAGGGCACTTCTTCCAAATGTTTGCTTTGAGTGTTACATAGCATAGGGCAAACTGCAAAAAGGACATCTGCTGGATTTATAATCAGCTTTCTTCTCTCATTTCCTTTATGAAAGCTAGATGTGCACAATTCAACACCAATAGCTAAATCTATCCCCTAAATATGTGAAATTATTCATTAGTATAAGAGTGACATGTTTTTTCCTTCTTAAATTCAATAATAAGAACTTTCTGTATCCTAACCGCCATCCTTACCGCCATGGTCCTCAGGAAATTCCGTGCTGTAGACACTTTGGTTTTCCGATTCATCATCATCATGGGGAAAATGTAACTATTAAGAAAAGCACACTCTGTTATTACTATTAAAGATATTCTTAGCATGATTGTCAGATATTTACAAATATGTTTTACCTCAGAGTTTGAAGATGTATCTGCTACAAAGAAAAATAGTCATGGTTTAAGATAGACCAGCACCCAAAAAAGTAAATCTTTAATAGTTTTATTAAGATATTATGTAAACTTACAGTTCAAGGATTGGTCCTCTAGATCTGGCTGGGTCTAAGGAGAGAATACATGTAGGTCTCTGATATAATATTCAAATTTCAAAAGACAGCACATATGCATTTTATGAATAAATCAATCACAAACCTTTGAATCTAGAAAGTTGTTGGAACGTCCCACATACGATACAAGAGCTGTGAAATTAAATAAAAAAAGAAACACATAATTAATTATACATATGTGATCCACAAAAAAAACTTAAAGACACTATGGCAGTCATGCTACCATTTGAAAACACTATGCCAGAAAATATTCAGCAGGGATACATGAACTACAGATTACATCCCTAAACCCCTGAGTTGTTTTACATCTGGACACATTGCAAAGGAAAAGTTAAGTGAGCAACATGTGGAGGTCCACATGAATTTGGAAAATGTGATAAAGATGCTAAAATCAAATGTTACTGCGGAGAAGAACACAGCGTGGCATATGTTGGATGTAAAGTACAAAGGGAAGCCAGAGAAGCTCAAAGAATCAAAATAACAGAAATAGTTCCATACGCTGAAGCTGTTAAAAGACAAAGGAATGATTGTGCAAGAGAAATGAGGTTGGGAGAAACAGGGCAAAGAAAGAAAACTTGGAATACAAAGCAAGGGCAGAATTATCAGAGACAAATCTTGGGTGAAATAATGGATGAAAAAACAATGGTGGTGAAAAAAAAACTTTGTGGCATTTATGTGCCATATTGTTAATGTTACAGTACAAATGAAGAAGAAAAGTGATAAAATATTATATATATATATATATATATAAGATATTCCGTTAGGTTATATCGAGTTAACGTATTCCCATGGACAACAAGTTGAAGGCACAAACTAAATTGTTCATAGTTTATTCTTTATGGAACGCCAGCATTCATAACATGTAGGCAAATCACTGTCCCCCAAACATCCGCGGTTATATTTTTTATATCTACATATTTTTTAAACAAAGCGGAGTGTGTATGACGTCATCCATGAGCGCCGTCTACCGTTCATTCATCCTGTCCGCTGAAATGCTGCTAGTTTTACTCACATGCCTGCAAGATGTCTAGTGCGTGCGGATGATGTCATACACACTCTGCTTTGTTTTTAAAACATATAAATATAAAAAATATAACCACGGATGTCTGGGGGACAGTGATTCACCTACATGCTATGAATGCTGGCGTACCATACAGAACAAATTATGAACAGTTTAGTTTGTGCCTTCAAGTCGTTGCCCATAGGAAGACGTTACTTGGATATACCTAGGGGTGCAAATAACATCAATCATGGCGATTCGATTCGGTATCGATTTCCTGACCCAACGATTCGATTATTTTCGATATAAAAAAAAAAAAACACGATTTGATTAATTGGTTCTTTTTTTTTTTTTTTTTTTTTACACCTTACAGGCTAGACGTTTCAAATTTGAAATAAATCAATGAAAGCTGTAATATCGTTATGCATTTTTTTTAAGAAACAACAGAAAATAACAGAAGTAGAAAAGTCGTACTCCGTCTATTCCTATTAAAACCTCATTCACTGAAAAATAATACCTCTGTGTTATAGATTCTGAAAGGCCTTGCATAAAAAAATACTGCACAAAATCAGTGCAATGAGTCCAATGCAATACCTCGGCTCCAGACATCCCCGCCCCCTCCACAGACGCTCCACTGCACCTCTCCCAAGTTGTAGCTGACCGCAAACAGTGCGGTCAGCTACAGACAGGAGGCCGGCTTGTTTTGTTTTTATAACCGAAATTGCGGAAAACAACTCGTGAAGTTTGACCCGCTAGAAGACCAAGGTGCGCGAGAACGCTGGGACCCTTTTTCCACCTGGATCTCCGCTCTTTTTGGACCTCATGTCCCTCTGTCGTCGGATTTAACTCGCCCCCACTTCCTCACCGCCTCGGCCGTATCTAAACCCACAGTGTGTAGCGCAGACCATGCTTCAATATTGAGCATAAATCAAAAATGTCTGTGTCAAGCTCACTGCAACACACTGCTGTGGGAGTATAACCAGGAAGCAAGGCAGGAGGGCAAAATAGGTTTCGCGCCAGTGCAGCACAGGAGGGAGAATTATGTCTAGGAGCAAATGGATAAAAATAGACCGGAGGAAAAAAAAAAAAAAACATGAATCGATACTCTTGCGGACGTATCGATGCATCAAATCATCAGCTGTTGGATCGATGCATTGATACAAAACGATTATTATTTACACCCCTAGATATAACCTAACCGAATATCTTCAGAACGGCTCTAAATGACACGAAACTCATATGGGTGAGTAGAACATGGTGAAATAACGTAAAATCAAGGGCCCAATGTAAAAAAAAAAAAACGGTGTTCCCCTTTAAGTGGGATACACTACGCTTAAAAATGTGCAACCCCCAAGGGTCAGAGACTTTAGGAATTTAGGAAAAGGACAGGCAAAAGGAAAAATGTTAGGATACCAGCCTTAGATGGAGGTCAGGAGATGTCTTTAAATAAAGATAAGGCAGATTTATTAGGTGCGACATTTTCTGCCTAATGACGAACATCTTATAGACATTCATAGACGGCAGAAGATTCAAAAACTTTGAAATCATAAAAATATATTAGGAAAATGTCAAATATATATATATATATATATATATATATATATATATATATATATATATATATATATATATATATATATACACACACATATCAACATTAGACATAAATATAACCACGAAAGATCACTTTTGTACCACCATCAGCTGGTCTTGCTGTGAGGTCAAATGTGCTGTTCAGGATTCCTTTAGGCCTCTGCCTCCATCTGCGGTACCTCCTCACCACAGAGCCGGCGGCCACAGAGACAGCCTGCCGATGCCAGGCTCTTCTTATCCGACTGACCATCGTTGGGTAGAGCTCAGCCAGGGAGTAGCTCTGGCTACTCATATCTCCATCCTGGTCCGGTGGCTGGGGCTCGTTCTCTGACCAATTCCAGCAGCTTTCATCCAACAAGCGCATTGCCTTATCTGCTGGATATTATCACAGACAACAAATATCTACATCAGATCTTCACAGTACCTAACAAAACTATTCACACATCTCAAAATTGTTCCTGGGCTGTCAAATTACATGCAAAAACTGCAATGTAGTAAGGGGATTTTATCCAATAGAGCAGAACTAATAGAAAGTTCTGCATGATTATTGAGTGGAAACTCACACATGACTTACAACTCATACATTTCGCCCCAAAGAACAATATCTTTGCAAATAAAGCTGAAAGTCTTTACCAGCTTGGCTCGGTTAAAAACTGAGCATTTTAGATCCTAACAAAAACAATTTCTGCTGTGAAAAACAAACTGAACAAACCCACAATTAATAACCCACAGGATCATGAATTAGCTACTCCTAAAACATTGGATAAACCATAAAAAAAGCTTCTTAATACATTTGAGGCAATGATTACTACTATTCAGTTCTGGCCTTATCAAACTAGGGCACCCCTTCCAAATGTTTGCTTTGAGTGTTACATAGAACAGGGGAAAGTGAATAAAGGATATCTTCTGGATTTATAATCAGCTTTCTTCTCCAATTTGCTATATGAAAGCCAGATGTGCACAATTCAACACCAATAGCTAAATCTGTTCCCTAAATATGAGAATTTATTCATTAGTATAAGAGTGACATTTTTTTTCCTTCTTAAATTCAATAATAAGAACTTTCTGTATCCTAACCGCCATCCTTACCGCCATGGTCCTCAGGAAGTTCCGTGCTGTAGATACTTTGGTTTTCCGATTCATCATCATCATGGGGAAAATGTAACTATTAAGAAAAGCACACTCTGTTATTACTATTAAAGATATTCTTAGCATGATTGTCAGATATTTACAAATATGTTTTACCTCAGAGTTTGAAGATGTACCTGCTACAAAGAAAAATAAACATGGTTTAAGATAGACCAGCACCCAAAAAAGTAAATCTTTAATAGTTTTATTAAGATATTATGTAAACTTACAGTTTAAGGATTGGTCCTCTAGATCTGGCTGGGTCTAAGGAGAGAATACATGTAGGTCTCTGATATAATATATATATAAATTTCAAAAGACAGCACATATGCATTTTATGAATAAATCAATCACAAACCTTTGACTCTAGAGACTTGTTGTAACGTCCCAAATACGATACAAGAGCTGTGAAATGAAATAAAAAAACACATTAATTATACATATGTGATCCACAAAATAACATTGATTTTGTCAGCAATTAAATGTTTGCAATAGTTAAAGATCAATGAATTTAAAATGGAGAAAGTGAGTTATGTTTTATCTGGGGCAGGTATGAGCGCGATGTGGAAGGTAGAAGGAGAAGCGAGTTAACGTGGCAAACAAACAAAGTCGGTAGGATTTGATTTGATTTTGATGGATCGCATAAGCTGCACATCGACTATAGCAACATGGCTTTCTACATCAGCAAGAAATATTGGAAATGA
>NW_024038466.1:0-35157 GCF_016077235.1 Cyprinodon tularosa | reverse complement strand
GTTTAGCGAAAAAAAATTTGGGTTTTTTTTTTTTGTTTTTTTTTTTTTTTTGTTTTTTTAGCATGTCGTCTTGATCCACACTCCTTATGGTTGGTGGCGGAAATTGCACATTAGTGTTTGCCAACCGCCAAAGAAAAAGAAAAGACCAAAGAAAAAAAAAAAAAAAGGGGTTTAAAAAAAAGGAGAGTTGAAATGGAAAAAGATTTTAAGAGAGGGAAAAACCTATTGGAATTTTAAAGATATAGAACAAAAAATAAGGTTTTAAATGTGGAGGTATCTGCAAAAGAACTGTTCTGGAGAAAAAAATCAGGGGAAAAGAAAAAAAAATTTTTGGGGAAAGCGTTTTAGGGATCCCTCTTGATAAAGATCTTGAAAAAAAAAATCAAGAGAAGTGTTGTGGGTGAAAAATTGAACAATTTTTAAAAAAGATTGTAAAAAAAACAGTGAATGGAGAAAGAGTAGGAAGCTTGTCAATCCTTTTAAATTTAAAGTGAAGAGCTGCCAAAAAAATAAAAATAGGTACCAAAATTTTTCGGTCAGACCATATGTACCCCACCACTTCGGTGTTTAAATGCCAAAGTTGGACAATGCAGAGTCTGCAAAGGCAGGCAAAGATGCCCAAAAGTGGAAAGATCCAAATTAGAAGAGTGTAAAGAAGAACAAGAAAAATGTTGTAACTGTGGGGGAGCCATAGAGTCACGTTTGGAGGAGTAAGAAAGGGGAAAAAGGGAAAAAAAGAAATCGTACAGATTAAAACAACTAAAAACATAAGCTATGCAGAAGCAGTTAAGAATGTGAAGGAACGGAAAAACAAGAGAGATTAAAAAAAGTGAGAAAAAAAACCAACAAAGAAAAAGTACGACAAAAGAAAAAGCCACAATTCCAGTGGAAAAAATAAATTTTCATGCTTATGTTATCAACTGATGCCCAAGCCAAACAAAAACTAGAAGTTTTTAAAAATAATAGAGGGAGCAGCTAAAAAGTTTTTGGGATTTTAAAGAGGGATCATGGGGGAAAAATAAAAAAAAAAGTTGGGGGGAAAGGGGATCGGGGACCTTGGGTGAAAATGGTTCATGTTAATACTAAAATGGAACGCTGAAGTTTAATCACTAAGGACGGGAAACTTAAAGGTTATTTAATGGCTGGAAGAAAAAACCGGGGGAAATTGTTTGTTTCAGGAAACATGGTTAAAAACAAATTAGATTTTTGTCAAAGGATATGATAGTGAAGAAGAGATCGACAGGGGAAGTGGAGGGGGATGTGCAATATTTATCAAAAAAGGAAATACAATATCAGATTTGGGGGGGGAAAGGGAAAAGAATAAAATATGTAGTAATTGAGTTGGGGGAAAAAGAAGGAAATTAAAAAATAATAAATTTTTTTAATCCATGTAAAAACATTATCGTTTGAAATAATGAGGAGTTAACTGAATTTTGGAAGGGAAGGAAATTTTGGTGTGGAGTTTTAATAAAATAGTACAGTGTGGGGTAATGTATGATAAAAAGGAAAAAGTTATAGAAGAAATAAGGGAAAATAAAAAATTACTATGTTTTAAATGATGGAAAGGGAAAAAGAATCAATATAAGAAGGGGGAAATGGAATATTTATTTTTTAACAATTGTCTCAAATGTTTTGGGTATTTGTGATTGGTTCTTTGAAAAAAAATCTACAATAGGTAGCGATCATTCCCCCATATTAGAAAAAGTAGGGCTAAATTTTTAAATAATGGGAAATTTTAAAAATTTGGGGGGAAAAAGTATAATTTTATAAGGCGACTGGACTAAATTTAGATATTTGATTTAAATAAACTTAGAAAAAGTAGACATGATATGGATATAAATGATTTAAATTTAATAATTTTTAAATTTAATGGAAGGCAGAAAAATTCTTAAAAAAAAATGGGGAGTAAAAATGAAAGAAAATGGTTCCAGGGTGGCAAATGAGTGTAAAAAAGCAATTAAATTTAAAGAAAATAAAGCATTTAAGACACTCAAACATAATCCAATATATAAAAATTTAATTGATTATAAAAGAAAACAAGCAATAGTAAGGAGAACTATAAAGAATGCAAAAAGAGAATATTGGAAAAAAATTTGTAATACGGTAGGGAAAGAAACAAAAAAAGAAAAAATTTGTAAGGTAATCAAAATAATGAATGGTATAAAAAGAGAGTTTGACTATCCTGTACTAAAAATAGATGATACAAATATAATAAGAGATGAAGATAAAAGTTGAAATATTGGCAAGAACGTTTAGTAAAATTCATAGTTCAAATAATATTAGTGAAAATGGAAGAAAAGGTAGAGAAAATACAAAAATTAAATATAAAGATTTTATACAGAGCGTTGAAGAAGCAAATAATTTGTTAAATGTTGAGTTTACAAAAACGGAATTGAACAATGCACTTAAAAAGACAAAATACACAGCACCAGGTAAAGACCAAATCTGGTATAGAATAATAGGGCAACTTAGTGAAAAATCTAAAGATATAATATTACAACTATATAATAAAATTTGGGAGGAGGGAAAATTACCGTTGAACTGGAAGGAATCAATTATAATACCGATAGCCAAACCAGGAAAAGATCATTCAAACCCAGAAAACTACAGACCAATAGCCTTAACATCTAATTTATGTAAAATAATGGAAAAAATGATTAATAATAGACTAGTATATTATCTAAATAGTAAAGGATATATATCAAAATATCAAAGTGGTTTTCGAAAAGGGAGGAGCACTAACGATCCAACGCTCTGTCTAGAGCACGAAATTAGAAGAGCACAAGTAAATAAAGAAAGTGTAGTGGCTGTATTCTTTGATATAGAAAAGGCATATGACATGATGTGGGTGGATGGATTATTAATTCAATTATACAAGTTTGGTATTAAAGGGAGAATATTTAAATGGATTAAAGACTTTTTAAGAGGTAGGAAAATACGTTAGAATAGGAGAAACTACCTCAGGAAAATATATAGTAGAAAATGGAACTCCACAGGGGAGTATTATAAGTCCACTATTGTTCTCAATTATGATAAATGATGTATTTAAAGATATTGAAAAAGACATGGGGTGTTCACTATTTGCAGATGATGGAGCTGTTTGGAAACGAGCGAAAAATGTTGATTTTATTGTTAAAAAATTACAAAAGGTTATTATTGAAATAGAGAAATGGGCGTTGCAATGGGGATTTAAGTTCTCAGTTGATAAAACGAAAGTAATGTTATTTACTCAGAAAAAAATAAACAAGGAAATAAAATTAAAATTATATAAACAAGAGTTAGAGCAGGTAAAGTGTATAAAATTTTTAGGATTATGGTTTGATGAAAAATTAAAATGGCATATACATATACAAAAAGTTGTTGATAAATGTAAGAAAATCTTGAATATTTTGAGATGTTTGGCTGGCAGTGACTGGGGAGCAGATAGGAAATCACTACAACAGATTTACACAAGTATGATAAGATCCAACATAGACTTTGGTTGTTTAGTGTACGGTTCAGCAGCTAAAACACATCTAACCAAATTAGACATTATCCAACATCAGGCACTAAGATTATGTACTGGAGCATTTAAAACCACACCAACAGCAGCATTAGAAATAGAAATGGGAGAAATGCCATTAGATTTAAGAAGAACAAAATTAGAAATTAACTACTGGTTAAATTTACAAGGAAATAATGTGGATCACCCAACTTTGGACATTTTAAATCCATGCTGGGAAAAAGAAAAGAAAGAAATGAGGAGTTTTGGATGGACAATTGAAAATAAAATAAAAAAATTTAAAATGAATAGTTTAGAAATGAGTCAAACAACACCAATATCAATTATACCTCCCTGGATTCTACCAGAAGCAACAGTAGATATGTCACTAATGGAAAAGAAACAAGATAAATCGTACAAGGTAGATATCAGTTTAGTACAGTTACATTTAGACAGTTATTATCAATATATTCAAATTTATACTGATGCATCAAAAATAACTGAGAAACTAGGAATAGCATTTGTAGTACCAGAATTCAATCTAAAAATAGGAAAACGAATTACAGATGGATTGTCAGTATACACAGGAGAAATGTTGGCAATATTATTAGCGTTACAATGGGTAGAAGACATAAAACCATTAAAAACAATAATAAGTTCAGATTCAAGCTCTGCATTGTTAAGTTTAAAAAATAACCAAACCGATAGTAGGATGGACATTTTATTAGAAATAAATCATACACTGTTCAGAATACGAAACATGGGGCTGATAGTTACATTTGTGTGGGTTCCAGCACATATTGGGGTAGAAGGAAACGAGAGGGCAGATATAATGGCAAAAAGGGCAATTAAACATTCTATTAGTTTTATAGTTAAAATAAGTAAATCAGAAGGAAAGAGTATTATTAAAGAGAAACTTATGGAAATTTGTCAAAAAAGGTGGGATGAAGATAAAACAGGAAGATGGTTTTATAAAATTCAGAAGATGGTAGGAGAAAGAAGAAATGGAAGAAGAAATAGAAAGGAGGAAAGAGTGATAACAAGGTTAAGATGTGGTCATACAGGACTTAATTATACACTTTTTAAAATACAAAAACATAAAACAGGCAAATGTGATTTCTGTGATAAATATGAAACCATAGAACATGTTATATTAGAATGTCATAAATATGAAAAAGAGAGAAGATATAAGAGAGTTTGAAGACATTAAGGAGAAGGTTAATTTATTAGATATACTGAGGAAAAATTTAGGGAGTAAACACATACAAATAATAGGGCTCGGGATCCGCTTTGCATTCTGGGACGTGGTTGCCATGTTGACGGCTACGCTAACAATTTCATAGCGCCGACATAACGTATTTGCACGAGGAAAAGCAGAAGAGAAGAACGATGTTGAAGTCCCAAAAAGGATCCGGAATTTACCGGGATACACTTAATAGAGAAGCCAGGGACCGGTATGTAGACAAAATCAGCGTCATAAATAATTTGGATCCGTATGAGGTTCCAAATAATGAGTGGAGCACCGACGACGAGTTGTTGCCACTGTTCTCCTTCTCGGACATCTTCGGCTACCTTGTTTGTGGATTAAGCGCATATACCTCAGAACAATACAGAAGCTACAAGTCCTTGGAGTCGCATGTGCAGTTCATGAATGGATGGGTTCAGGAGCTGCAGATCATTAAGCCAGCAAACACTGGGAACACAGTGATACGCACCAAGGTAAGCTGTGTTCAGACGAGCTCTGACAACTGCTAGTTTAGCAACTTCTAACCGCTAGTGCTGACAACCACTCACGCATGTAATGTTCTTTTAACTAGCTGCTATGTGTTTCAAAGGTGTAGTTTGTAACGGTAACTTCCAACCCTCCGGGTTTCTCACGTATCTGAGCCTTTTCCTGCTGCAGATGTAGGATCAACATGAACGTTAGCCAGACCCGGCTGCAGAAAGAACTTAAAGGGGGGGGCATTCCATTTGATTTACTTCAAGCTTAACACTAGCTTTGTGACCATTCCTTCAGTGAAAGGAATCTCAAATCTTTATCAAAACATTTATTGAAATTATTTAAAAAAAAATGTAAGAATAATTTGCTAAAAGAGAAATCAGCATTTGTTTGATTCTTAGTGTTAGAAAAAAATGTGTCCTGACAGGTTTTCTGAACCATCTTCTAATCTAGTCTCCCCCAGCTGCTGGTAGAAACAAGATTTTTTACCATCATTCAGAAACTGGATAGGTGTTACATCTGTATTTTGTTGATAAACATTTATTGAACATTGTTATTAATAAAATTTTAAGGAACATATTAAATAGTCAAAGATCCGCAAAATATAAAAAAATAAACAATAGTGCAGTGCTGTGGCCATTCAAGTTAATTCCTAGTTTGAATCAGAGTCTTTCAAAGTGAACTATTTAGAAAAATGAGTGCAGTATTGACTGCGGGTTATTAAATCTGACCTCATAAAACACTGTAACGGGTAACTTTGAGCTTAAATCATTCACTCAGAGGCATTATGCAGGTTTAAATGTCCTGTGCTCATTTCATTTCTTTTTCTTTTAAGTGATATAACAATATAACAGCGTGGTTGTTATACTTTACTGTTGTATAACTGTGATTTATATGATATGTATAAACATGCATGAGGGGTTGAGGTTAACGTTTGCTTTCCTGCATAGAATGAAATATAATGGTGTCCTTACCTGCATAATCTATATTTTTTCTCCTCAGGTCTTGCACTCTCAGCGCATTAATGAGACTCCCCTGAAGCCATGGGTCATCATAGACATTTTTTATAAAAAGCATAGTATTTTTTATTATTACATTGTATTGTTATATTTGCATATTATTGCACGTTGTTATATTATTATACAATTATAGATTATATTATTGTATATCATGACATGTTGCATCGCAGCCTTTATTTATACAATTTAAGTAATGCATATTAATATAAATACTTATATAAGAATTTGCACTAACAGTGTTTAACTGTTAATGTTTACTATAACTACATTTTTTATCATAATAATTTGCAATACCTCCACTTTCCATTTCTCCATTGATGTTTCATTAAGACCGACTTATTAATAGGATTTAACATTTTGTATAAATACATACTATGTTATTGTAAGTAATTGCACTGCATTTTCATTGCGTCCATTTTTTATTTGTAACCATTTACCTACAAGCATTCAAACTGCACTGCACTGTTCTGCGCTACACTGTGTTCTCAAGTTTCACTACTTGCAAATAAACACTGAAAAGGATCTGATCGTTTGAGACCTCTTGCTTTTGGGTATGGATGCAAAACACACCTATGGCTAAAAAACAACCCACTTGTTAAATGTTTGCTTAGAGTGTATTGTTGATACAAAGAAATTGTCAATTCCATATTGAGCATCAATCTTTTCTTTAATACAGTAATTCATAAACACCAGAATAAAGTGGTTGACTTTAAGGTGTGGAAGTCCAGTGTAGTATTTCACTTTGACGGTGTCTTTCTTCAGGAAATCTTCATCCATTTTTCTCTGGCCAAGCTCACGTTTCAGGGTCCTGTTCTCCTCCAGCAGCCGGTTGATTTCAGCACGCCGGCGCTGACAGAAGTCACATTCTGTCAGCGGTGTCTGCTCAGCTCCATCCTCAGCTGGTGTCTCCACTATGGATAAAATAAGGACATCTTTTAGCTAAATGTGCATCATGCAGCTGAAAAAGCCACAGAAGCAACATACGGTGTTGAATCTGCTGGCTCTGTAAGGCTTACCGGGTGGAACAAGGTCATCAATAGCTGTCTCATCCATCGCAGGTGTACTGTCAGTCCTCTGCCGTTTTCTCTTTTCCTGTCTCTCATAGCGTGCAGTCTGTGTGGTCTTTATCTCAGTGTGGCCCAAGTGTAGTGATGGTGCCCAATTCGGATGTGAGGTGTACATTTCATTTGCTGGTTTTCCTGGTGACACAATTTAAAATTATTATCCACAGCAGCAGTGTTGAACACATATAGAACCATAATGTTATCAATGATCCTCAATATACACTTTATTATATTGTATTATATGATTACATTACATTACAAGACGGCTGGTAAGCGCTAGGATCAGCAAAATTTGTAAGTGGTGCTATGACAGCTGTCAACCTCAGGGTTTTTTTTGAAAATGAAGAGGGATGTCCCTGTCCTTGTAGGAACTGGCAGTGTGTTCTACCAAAGAGGATGAAATGCTATATCAAATGCTACATCAACCAACAAGGATGAAATGCTATATCAAATGCTACATCAACCAACGAGGATGAAATGCTATATCAAATGCTACATCAACCAACAAGGATGAAATGCTATATCAAATGCTACATCAACCAACGAGGATGAAATGCTATATCAAATGCTACATCAACCAACGAGGATGAAATGCTATATCAAATGCTATATCAACCAACGAGGATGAAAATGCTATATCAAATGCTACATCAACCAACAAGGATGAAAATGCTATATCAAATGCTACATCAACCAACAAGGATGAAAATGCTATATCAACAGTCTCTGGGCGCGCGTTCATGCATGTATGTGGTGCCACGGATGAAGGAAGCAAACACTGTAGGCTATAAAATAAAACCGTGCATCTTTAACTTACCAGAATGAAAATGCAGGGAACACACTCGCATTGACATCGGGATACTGTGGAAAGTTCTGTTCTGTCGTCTTACAGCCGCGATCCAAGCTAGCCAACGACTCTTTGTTATCTGTGAAACTTGGTCTCTGTGTTTGCGCCTCCAGGCAGGAAAGCGTGGAAAGTTATCCCATTTTGTAGGTTTTTCCCTCGGCGATCATGTGATGCGCTGTTACAGCCCACAATACTGCAACGGTTTACCATGGTTGAAATCAAGTTACGGTGAAATTAAACGAAATAAAACACGTCTGAGAGGGAGAACAGTACGCGTTTGTCACAGGCAATAGTCTAAGGAAACCGTAAAGTGCGCCGTCAACATGGCGACCACGCAAAGTGGTGACGTCTCGACGACCAAGCCCTATTATTCGATTTCTAAAGAAAACGAAATAATTTCATAGAATTTAATTATAGTAAGTGTGTTTGTGAGTGAAGGAATGATATACAAAGCTGTGCACAAACATGTATATATTTTTAAGTGTGAATGAGTGTATGTATGTTTAGAAGAAGTTAGGGTAGAGTGTATCAGGATAAATATTTAAACCATCACGAACCACACTCCATACCAGTAAGTGGCGGTAATGCTACTAACAGTTTGTTGCCAACCGCCATAAAACTCGACAAGAAGAAGAAGAAGAAGAAGACGCCTCACTCGTTCTCAGCACTTCAGTGAGAGCACAACTACTAAAATTTTTACACACAGGAATAAATGTCTTCAATGTTTTCAGGATTAAAACCAGAAACAAAAGGAGCAAAAGAAACCTGACATGGAGCCTGAATCATCAAAAGGAGGAACAAGTAAGTTACCCAAGGGCACACGGGTTGAAATATTAGTGGAAAACCAGTCTTGTTTAACTTTAAATTTGGAAACCATTAAAACAGAACTGGACAGATTGTTTGAAAAACTCAAAGAGACATATGAATCTGAAGAGATTTTGGACGAGGAAAATTCACAAAATGACAGCTTGTGTATGGAGAGATATGGAAGGCCGACCGGTTTAAAAACGCGCGAATTTTCACGCGCAAACAACACGTGATTAACGCGATGTTTGCGCGTTGTCAACGCGTTGTCTTTGCCTTTTAAGCGGCCAAACGTAGTTAACACGTTGAGAGCGTGTAAAGAACGAGTCAACTGCGCGTTGATTTCATGTGATTTTAAGCCATTTGGCCACTCTCCCATTTTCAGCTGGTGAGTGTGCTTTTTTCCCCATTGGCTGCTGAGTAGTAGGGTTAAACCACTTCTTGAAATCCGGGGGTGGTTTGCCTGCAGCGCATACCACTTCTGCTTCTTAAAGTGTATTTTTCAGTTGGGGATAAACTGAAGGTGCGCATTACCGCCACCTACCGGTATGGAAATTGATACAGAAAAACGTATTTATCTTTTCATTTATTTCAGCCTTAAATTTTGTCACTTGTGTTAATAAAAAAATATATACATATATAAAAATGTTTATACTTTTACTTTAGAATCTTTCAGCAAAATATTTGGGAGATTTAATTTTTCTTTCATGTTCTAATTCAGTTTCTTTTCTATTTCACATGCCCCACATTCTAATACATGTTCTATTGTTTCCATTTCTCCACAATGATGACATCATGCTGTATCTTTTTTTTGTTATTACAAATAATCAAAGTAATTTTGTCAATTTATGAACATCAAACAAAACCACATGTACTTTCAGAAAAAAATGTTACAGTATAATGTTTAAACCCAGGGTTTCGATGAACAAAGGTAGTCAATAAACAGAAAGAGATGCACTATTATTTCTTTAAATACAAAACCAACACTTCCATGTGAAGAAATCAACGGTTTAGCAGATCACAAGGGAGTGAAATGCAGTCTCCATGCCTAACCTTCTAAAAACAACAACCAAACATCCTGTGGTGAAATGCACAGTTAAGTGGTTTTACCATTGAGCAGTTCATTGTGGATGAGACATTACTGCTCCAAAATGTCAATCACAGTTTGCAGTATATCTATTGCTAAACTTCCCATCGGTTCTTCCAGAGGGTCCACATCCTGTAGTTGTTGCATCTGTGCATGGTTTGGATGAAACTGTTTATCAAGAATCATTACTCTTTCTGGCCAATTTAGAGGGGGAACAACAGCAGTGGCATCTTGGGGAGCAGTGATGAATCCAAAAACGTCTGCCATGGGCATAGGTTTGCATAGGGATCATAGGGACATGTTCCTACCAAAATTTTGGATTGACCTACTTGTCCCTACCAATAATTCGATGTGAACAACATGTTTATAATTTACTATACAGCGTTGTTGCAGCAGTCGCTTCTTTTCCTCTTGCAGCTCCTCTGTATGTGTGCGCGTGCTTAAAGAGCGAAATAAAATGTAAAAAATGATGCTAGAATACGGTGGTTACCAAAACTAAATATTATCTAGGCTAATACAGGCAAAAGCTTCTGATTGCAGTTCTGTAAAGAAGCAGGAGTGAGTTTGGATTTGTGGAACTTGAGAAATGTAAGTAATCAACATTAGGATTTCTTTATTAAACTTAATATTCAGTCAGACAGGAGTTCAGAAAACTGCTGTTAAAATGAAAAAAGACTAAACTGTCAACATTTCTGATTCCCTTTCACCAATATTTCTATTTTTTGACAGCGGTTCAGGTATAAATAGCAGGTTTTATTTATTTTTTAGATCATAACAACACGAGAAGGATGCTGAAGATCTGCTATTTTTTGTTTCCCACATAAAAATTGTTTCATTTAATTGACTTCTACTTCTAGAAATAGGATAAAGGCAAACAGAAGAACTCTATTTACATTGATTCTTTTTTTCTAGATTTCCACAAGGTCCATAAGTAAATTAGTACAAACATTAATGTCTGGTAAATAATGTTAGAATCTGGCTGTTTATTTTGGGTACTATTAAATTGCAGATACGATAGTGTTATAATTGTTAAAAGGGATTTTATATCTAAATAAACTTAGGCTCATTCTTAGTGTTGTGTTTGTAGATGATGTCACTAAAAAGGAAAATAGACATAAGAAGCTATTTAAACAGTCAGACAGTAAGCAATATAGGACGATGATAAAAGGTTGTGTTACATTTAATCCTTTAGTATTAAAAACCCACTTGTAACATTATATGATTGTAGGAAACAGATATAATGATGCAGGGCAGCCTCAGGGTGAAGCAGCTGCCCTTCAGTGTTGCATGATGGAAGAAATGTGTTTGGAAAGTTGCCATAAAATTAGGGCTGCAACTAATAATTATTTTGCAAATTGATTAATATGTCGATTCTTTTTTCAATGAATCAAATAATAATCAGATAGCCAAAGGTTCCTTTAAGAAAATTATTTACAAAATTAAACCAGGTGAAACAGAAACAGACAGACAAAACTTTTTTTTTTAATCTTAAAGGCAAAATGGTTACATTTTTTGACAATCTTGGTTATAATTCCTGCTCTAAGTGGGTCGCTCTGTTGGCTAAAGGAACATTTTAGTGGCCCTATACTCCAGTTAACGATTAATCAATTACTAAATTAGTTGATGATTATTTAAATAATCCATTAATATGATTAATTGTTTCAGCCCAAGATAAAATACATTCAGTGGGAGACACAGAGTAACTACAGCCCAGACGTACAACTTGTATGGTGAAGTTAATATTTCAAAATGCTCGGTGTCAGTTCCTCTTATAGTTTCAGTGCTCATGTAAAACGATACATTTATTTGCCGGCCCTTGAATGTATTATTTTCCATGATACAGAGAGAGCATATTGGATAAAAAAAATAAAAGTACGATTTACCTCTGTTTACCTCTGCACAATTCTATATCTTCAAAATTAAACAGAGGATAAATTCCCATATAACAGACATTTAGACTATATTTGGTTAAATAGGCTCTGTCTTAGTCACTGGTAAGTTTAAATGCAAACATTTTCAGATTGGAAAAAAGTCCTAATTCCACATTCATCAGAGCCAGTGATACTTTAAACATTGTATTAATGTAGCAATAAATTCTTCTTTTCTCTTTAAACAAAATGTGCCCTGATGCTCACATTAAGCATAAAAAAGATCATGCATATTTTTGCAAAGGACCAATGACATCAGACCAGTGAAACTGAAGACCAATAGTGTCCCTACCAAAGTTGAAACCAAACCTACGCCTTTGACTTCTGCCATGGATGTGTTTCCAACCTCAGAATTGAGGATTTGAGTCTTAGTTTGTTAAACCTGCTTTGTGAAACAGGACTCAAGCATGAAGGTCTAAATATTCCTGGATTTAAAAAGAGGAGGATCAGACATTTTGTGCCCAGGCGACCTTGCGCTAGTAATTTGGGCCTGCATAAGAATACATCAAAAACAAAATTCATATTTGTAAGCAAAGCTTTCACTGATAAATATCAGATAAAGATCCCCTCTTTCTGCTGCCACTGGATACACTATATTGCCAAAAGTATTTGCTCACCCATCCAAATTATTGGAATCAGGTGTTCCAATCACTTCCATGGCCACAGGTGTATAAATTCAAGCACCTAGGCATGCAGACTGTTTTTACAAACATTTGTGAAAGAATGGGTCGCTCTCAGGAGCTCAGTGAATTCAAGCGTGGAACTGTGATAGGATGCCACCTGTGCAACAAATCCAGTCGTGAAATTTCCTCGCTCCTAAATATTCCACAGTCAACTGTCAGCTGTATTATAAGAAAATGGAAGTGTTTGGGAACGACAGCAACTCAGCCACGAAGTGGTAGGCCACGTAAACTGACGGAGCGGGGTCAGCGGATGCTGACGCGCATAGTGCGAAGAGGTCGCCAACTTTCTGCAGAGTCAATCACTACAGACCTCCAAACTTCATGTGGCCTTCAGATTAGCTCAAGAACAGTGCGCAGAGAGCTTCATGGAATGGGTTTCCATGGTCGAGCAGCTGCATCCAAGCCATACATCACCAAGTGCAATGCAAAGTGTCGGATGCGGTGGTGTAAAGCACGCCGCCACTGGACTCTAGAGCAGTGGAGACGCGTTCTCTGGAGTGACGAATCGCGCTTCTCCATCTGGCAATCTGATGGACGGGTCTGGGTTTGGCGGTTGCCAGGAGAACGGTACTTGTCTGACTGCATTGTGCCAAGTGTAAAGTTTGGTGGAGGGGGGATTATGGTGTGGGGTTGTTTTTCAGGAGCTGGGCTTGGCCCCTTAGTTCCAGTGAAAGGAACTCTGAATGCTTCAGCATACCAAGACATTTTGGACAATTCCATGCTCCCAACTTTGTGGGAACAGTTTGGAGCTGGCCCCTTCCTCTTCCAACATGACTGTGCACCAGTGCACAAAGCAAGGTCCATAAAGACATGGATGACAGAGTCTGGTGTGGATGAACTTGACTGGCCTGCACAGAGTCCTGACCTCAACCCGATAGAACACCTTTGGGATGAATTAGAGCGGAGACTGAGAGCCAGGCCTTCTCGTCCAACATCAGTGTGCGACCTCACAAATGCGCTTCTGGAAGAATGGTCAAAAATTCCCATAAACACACTCCTAAACCTTGTGGACAGCCTTCCCAGAAGAGTTGAAGCTGTTCTAGCTGCAAAGGGTGGACCGACGTCATATTGAACCCTATGGATTAGGAACGGGATGTCACTTAAGCTCATATGTGAGTCAAGGCAGGTGAGCAAATACTTTTGGCAATATAGTGTATGTAGGCGTCAAAAGACAGCTTTCAAGGGTGCACCTTAATGATAAAAAGATTGGGACCTATTTCAACATATGCATCAGGGTCATCATTATTATTTCCCCAACTGTATGTTCTTCTCCATTGAGTTTTATGTTCAAACTGTTTGACACCAAAGACATTGTTACTGACCCATTTGTCAGGGCAGCAGTATCAATAAGCTTGAGCCTTGTTGATGGATTTTGAGCAATTCCGGAATTGGCTCTCTCTAGAAGTTACTTGATCTCTATTCCTACTCAAAAGTTGAATTAAATATTTTTCACTGTAGAGCTCTGTGAATTATTATACTTATGTGTTTAATTAATGAGTCAATGCATCAGATGGTTTTCCTTAGATAGAAAACTTTAACTAATCTGACTGTGTGATTCGATTGAATTGTCTTTGTAAACTGCCTTGAGATGACATGGGTAGTGTATTGGCGCTACATAAATAAACTGAACTGAATTGAATGCACCAGAACGTTTCCATGTTTGTATACTGCCAAATGCAGACAAACATACTTGTCGAATTGAAACAAATATATTTCAATATAATATCAAAACTAAATTCATGATAAAAATAAAGTCTACTTACCTTAGATTTTTGTATTAAAACTTTCCTAAATATAAAATAGATTCAATGTTATGTGTCCTCAGATTGATAATATTCACATGTCAATTTCAGTAAGAAAAAAGGACTGGCAAACAGGGCATGCTAAGTATATGATATGACCCCCAACATTAAATTTAAATCAAAGTAAAAGCCTACATTTTACAACAAACTGTAAAAAAAATATTTTTGAAAATGAAGATAAAGTAATTTTGCCATATGGTAACATTGTTCAAACTGGTGTTGCTGAATTAGGTGTGCAGCTATTTGATTTATGAGTACCTTTGACGATCAAACTCCTGCTTATACCTTTCAGCAAAATAAGTACTATAATATCATATTGTGAAATTTTTTTCTGAAAATAGGTGCAGTTTAATCCAACTGTGAGTTCTTTTTTTAAAGCTGAAGTCTGTAAGTTTTTAAAAATCACTTTTTTGTCATATTGGCTAAAACTGTCCCTATGCCCAGACAGCAGTACATGTGATATGTAACCTGTGAAAAAACTGCTTCAATTGGTCCCGCCTACTGCCTGAATTTCAATCTGGAAAGAATAATTCGGGAGGAGTCAAAACAACCAATCACAGCCAGAGGAGCGTCTGATGGAGTGTCAATCACAGCTCACACACGCTAAATCTCAACCCCCCACCCCACCCCCCTCCCATGCGGTAGCCGCGCAGATGCTGTGAGAGGGGTGGAGCTTGGAGGTGGGGCATGAGTGAAGCAGAGAGGGTGGGGGAGTGGCGTGAAACCTGTTTTTCTTCAAAGTTTCAGTCGAAGTCTGCTCTCTTCTCAATGTTACAGACTGCAGCTTTAAGGCTTCTTTTCTTACAAAGGAAGAACAGTTAAGACTGTGCTGGGAAAATGAAGAAAATGAAAAAGAATAGAAAAAAGGAAGATGGTATAAGATTCAAAAGGTTGGGGGAAATGAGAAGAGGAAGGAGAAAGGAGGCAGGAAATAATAGTTAAAATATTAAGGTTTGGCCACACAGGACTTAATGATACATTATTTGTAATAACAAAAACAAAAAATAAGATACAGGATGATGTCATCATTGTGGAGAAATGGAAACAATAGAACATGTATTAGAATGTGGGGCATGTGAAATAGAAAAAAAATTAATCAGAAAACATAAAAGAAAAATTCAATCTCCAAATATTTTTGCTGAAAGATTCTGAAGTAAAAGTATAAACATTTTTTGTATATGTATATGCGGCGGAGGAGCCCTCTGCTGCTGCGGCTGCTGCGGCGGGGGGTGCCGCGCTGGTGTCGGAGGGAGAGAGGGGTGAAGCAGAGGAGGTGATGGAGCTGGAGGCTTCTGCACCTAAAAGAAAAAGCAAGAGGAAGAATGTGGTGGCTGCTGCACAAGCCAGCAAGCTGGCCAGCAAACAGGCCAGCCAGCAGGCTGCAGAGAAGGAGGAAGAGTCAGACAGCAGCGATGCTGAGAGCTGGGTCTCTGACACCAGTGAGCTCTCTGTGTCACAGTCCAGCGATAAGGAGCCTTTATACCCCGCAGAATCTTTAAGGGATTTTTTTAGTGAATACCAAAGGTTTTAAGGGATTGAAAATAGAGGCATATTTTCCTAATTTAAGATTATTTTATTCATCCGCAAGACATCACATCAGCAACAAGGGGTCATCAGGTTTAACTGATAGACAAATCTTTAGATTAAGGAAAATAATGTCCAAAGTCAGAAAACAGCTTTAATGATGCACAACAGCATTTTATTATTTTTTTATAGTTTTTTGCTGTGTTGGTTTTAGCTTCTTACCCATTATGGATTCTTTTAAAATAGCATCTTTGAATCTTAACGGGGCGAGGGAGGCTGAAAAACGTGCTTTAATTTATCAAACCTTAAAACAAAACAGAATTGATGTCGTGTTTTTACAAGAAACACATAGTGATATTTTAACTGAAGCAGACTGGAGTAGAGAGTGGAGGGGGGAGGTCATCTTAAGCCACGGCACCTCCCAGAGTGCTGGGGTGGGGTTTCTCTTCTCCAGAACCTTCACCCCAACTTCTACAGAAGTTGAGCGCGTCATTCAGGGGAGGTGTCTTTTAGTCAGAGCAAAGTTTGATCATTTTAGCATAGTTTTTATAAATATTTATGCACCTATTACCAATGCAGAGAAAAAGCGTTTTTTTTTTGAAAAAATTGGGGAAAAGTTGGGTGATTGTGGGTGTGATGATTATGTTTTTTTAGGCGGGGAATTTAACTGTACCGAAAATGAGCTTTTAGACCGCAATCATCCAGAGCCGCATCCAGCGGCCCAACACGCTCTGCGGCAGCTGGTCTTGTCTCACGGCCTGGTGGATGTATGGAGGAGGATGCACGCTGGCTCCAGGCAGTACACATGGTCCCACATCAATGAAAACAGAATCTCTTTAGCTCGGCTTGATCGTATTTATTGTTTTAAACACCATTTTAACGTGTTTAAGGCATGCCAGATTTTACCGGTGGCTTTTACGATCACTCGTTGCTTTTAGGTAGTGTTTTTATTAGAAACATTTTACCAAGAAGCGCTTACTGGCACTTTAACTCTGCTTTAACTCACGATCGAGGTTTTAAGGAGACTTTAAGCTATTTTTGGACTGGTTTTAGACAGAGAAAGTCAGATTTTACCTCTCTTAGATAGTGGTGGGACTATGGGAAAGTTCAGATAAAACTGCTGAGTCAACAGCATACTCTCAACGTCACTCGTGACATTACCAGATCTATCAGAGATCTGGAGATGAACATCGTGGATTTAGAGCAACTCAGTGGATCCACAGGAAATCGAGAGCACATTGAAGCTCTCAAAACTAAACGGCTAGCGTTAGCCAACCTGCTGGAGTCAAAAGTCCAAGGCGCATTGGTCAGATCTCGGGTCCAGAACATCACAGAGATGGATGCTCCCTCTAGCTTTTTTTTCAGCCTGGAGAGGAAGCACGGTCAGAGGAAGCTGATCCACTCTTTGCTGTCGGACACGGGGCAACAACTGAGCGAACCGCGTCAGATCAGGGAGAGGGCTGAGGGTTTTTACCGTTCTCTGTTCCGGAGCGAAGATAAAGAGAACGAGGATCTGTTCCGGGAGTTCTGCACTGAACTACCCCAGGTCTCTGAGGAGACCAACACCGAGCTGGAGCGTCCCCTGGAGCTCCAGGAACTCCACACAGCCCTCCTCGGCATGCAGGGCCAGAGGTCCCCTGGCATTGATGGACTCACCGTCGAGTTCTTCAAGGCCTATTGGGACCTTCTGGGAAAAGACCTGCTAGACGTCTGCAGGGAGAGTCTGGTCGCCGGTTCGCTCCCCTTGTCTTGCCGCAGGGCGGTCATCACCCTGCTCCCCAAAAAGGGTAACCTGCAAGACGTCAAGAACTGGTGTGTAGAGGCGTCCGACAGGGCTGCACGCTCTCGGGGATGCTCTACGCGCTCTCCCTGGAACCCCTCCTTCAGAAAATACGTTTGAGTGTTTACGGTCTGGTTTTACCTGGTTTTACTAATCACATGGTTTTATCTGCCTACGCTGACAACGTTGTTGTTTTTATTAAGGATCAATGGGACGTCAGTCTTTTAACCGAGGTAACTGAAAAGTTTTCCGTCCTGTCCGCCGTGAGGGTGAACTGGGCAAAGAGCGAAGCCCTGGCCGTCGGAGAGTGGTCCGTCAGGCTCCCAGTTCTCCCTCAAGGTCTGGTGTGGAAGAGAGACGGTTTGAAGTACCTTGGTGTGTTTTTAGGCAGTGAACCAATTTTAAAGAAAAACTGGGAGGAAGTGGAAGGAAAAATAAAAACCAGGTTGGAAAAATGGAAGTGGTTGCACTCCCAGATGTCCTATAGGGGCAGAGTACTAGTTTTAAATAATCTTATCGCTTCACAGCTGTGGCACAAACTCTCTGTTTTAGACCCACCCTCTGACCTTCTTGTAAAAATACAGTCAGAGATGGTTAACTATTTCTGGAGCGGTCGACATTGGGTGCCACAGTCTGTCTTGTTTTTACCAAGAGAGGAGGGGGGTCAGGGCCTTGTCCACCTGGCCGCCAGAACAGCCACTTTTCGTTTACAGTTCCTTCAGAAGTTCCTCACAGAAGACCCCGTGTGGAGAGATGTGGCCAGCTGCATTCTTAGACGTGTAAACTCTCTGGGGCTGGATGCTGCTCTGTTTTTAACAGACTTAAGTCTCTTAAAGATAAGAGGGTTACCTCAATTTTATCAAAGTGTCTTTAAATCATGTGCTTTTTTTAAATTGCACAGGTCCAAAACGCATAACTCTCTGCATTGGCTTTTAGGAGAACCGCTGGTGTGTGGAGCGAGGCTAGACGTCCACGACAGCTCCGTGCCTGGCCTTCCAGAGACGCTGTCCAGGTCGGGAGCGGTGACCCTGAGGCATCTGGTGCGGGTCGCGGGGCCGGATTTCTCGGGCGTCGAGGAGGTCCGCTCGCTGCTGGGGGTCCGGTCCGCCAGATTGGTGCGGAGCTTTCTGGAGCGTCTGAAAGAGCGGATGACTGCTGGGGAGAGACGGCTCCTGCAGCTTTGAGGAGGATAGCGGACCCCTACTAAAAAATCAGAAGATGGATCTGTGCAAGACGGACCCAAAAACATTATATAGAACATGCACTAATGTCCTAAACAGGAGAACTCTCCACAACAGGGCAACAAATGTCTGGGCAGACAGATTTGGAGGACAAAAGCCTCAGTGGAGGACTTTGTACAAGCCTCCCATCAAGAAACGGACTGGTGACCTTCAATGGAGAATACTTCACGGCGCCATTGCTTCAAACGCATTTTTATCTGTCATCAGTCCTGAGGTCTTAAACAAATGTCCTTTTTGCAGTTTGCCTGAGAGTGTGTTTAACGTTTTTATGGATTGTGTACGACTGACTGGTTTTTTTAAATTTTTAATGAACGTTTTTAGCCTTTTTAGTGTGGTTTTTACCCATTCCGTTTTTATCAATGGTGTACATTATAACCGAGCCACTGCCTTAGAATCCAGAATTTTAAATTATTTAATCTCTGAAGCCAAAATGGCCATTTACCTGACACGAAGAGACAAACTGCAGGAAGGACCTCAGCTTGATGCGGTGGCTCTGTGGAAGTGTAACATCAAAGCCAGGTTGAGGCTGGAGTTCTGCTTCCACAGAGCCACTAGGGATTTGAAGGATTTTATACAACTGTGGGGTTTTAACAATGTGTTGTTCACCATTTCTGAGTCAGGAGAGCTGAAATATAACAAGCTGCTTTTATAATGATGTCCTGATGACCTGAGTCTTTTAACTGTTTGTTGATGAATCATTGTTAAATAAATGTTTTGATAAAAATAAAAAAAAATTATTCTTCTTCTTCATCTTCTTCTTCTTGGTTAGAGACAAGAGAGAATATCAGAGGCATAGGTTTGATTTCAGCTTTGGTAGGGACACTATTGGTCTTCTGTTTCATCGTTCTAATGTCATTGGCCCTTTGCAAAAAGATGCATACTCTTTTTTTATGCTTAATGTGAGCATCAGGCTTTGATGTGTTTAAAGAGAACAGCATAATTTTTTCCTAGATTAATACAAATCTTATAAGCACTGCACTCACTAGATGCTATTTAGCAATGTTTGAAGCATCACTGGCTCTGATCAATGTGCAATTAGGACTTTTTTCCACTTTGAAAATGTTTGCATTTAAACTTACCAGCGACTAAGACAGAAGGTAAATACGTTCCTATTTAACCAAATATAGTCTAAATATGCCTGTTATATGTTGACGTAGCATGTGTTTTCTTTTGAAGATGTATAATTGTGCAGAGGTTAACAGGTGAAACCCACTCTTATTCTAGGCTAAAACAGGCGAAAGCTTCTGACTGCAGTTCTGTGAAGAAGCAGGAGAGAGTTTGGATTTTTGGAACTTGAGAAATGAAAGTAACCAAAGTTAGGATTTCTTTTATAAAACAAAATATTCTGAGTCAGACAGGAGGTTTGAAAACTGCTGTCGAAATGAGCAAAGACTGTAATCTATCAACATTTCTGATTCCCTTTCACCAATATTTCTTTTCTATTACTGTTTTCTGTTTTTTGACGGCAGTTCAGGTGTATATCAAAGCTGTTATTTATTTTGTAGAACATAACAACACCAGAAGGATGCTGACTTTCTTCTATTTTTTTGTTTTCCACATAAAAATAGTTCTATTTAATTGATTCTACTTGTAGAAATAGGATGAAGACAAACAGAGGAACTCTATTTACACTGATTCTATTTTTTTAGATTTCCACATAGTCCTTAAGTAAATTAGTACATTAATGTCTGGTAAATAATGCTAGAATCTGGCTGTTTAATTTGGATACTATTACATTACAGATAAGATAGTGTTATATTGTCTTTTATAATTGTTAAAAGTGATATAATATTTGAATAAACTTAGGCTGATTCTTAGTGTTGTGTTTGTAGATGATGCCACTAAAAAAAGAAAATAGATATAAGGAGCTATTTAAACAGTCAGACAGTAAGCAATATAGGACACTTATTTTGAACTGTAGATGGCGTCACACAAACAGTTAGGGCAAAGCCCTCAGTATTACAGTTCAGTTTTACTGTTCAGTGTCCCAATGGAAGGAAGACATTGCCACATATCAATAATTAGCAATAACTGTTTATGGATGATATAAAAATGGGCAACTTTAATACAATGAAATATGGAACATGTGGAAGATATAAGAACAGGTATGGGAAATATCTGGCAGACACAAAGTACACAAACAAATCCTTAGCATGTGCCTTTGGTTTTTAAAGGTGCAAATTTAAAAGGCGGATTACTGTTAAATATGGATCCTCCACCCCATTAGAGCAATCATATGCAAATTGCAGGGGGTCCATGAGAAAGTGGGTAGAATCCCTATGACAAGGAGTCCAAAAAAGCGACCAGGTCACGGATGATTTGTATTCCATGCGGTCCCCTGGGTCCACCTAAGGGGTCAAACTGTCCCTGTATTTGCTCCACCACTGCCTCTTCCATAATGACGTCTATCGAAGGAACAGTTACTCTCTCTGGCCAGTCTAGCAACAACACAGCCTCTTCCTGTGATGCAGGGGCATCAGGCTCTCGAGCAGCATTAGCAGCACCATCAGCTTGAGGAGGTAGAGGCTGTATATCATTCACAGCGGGGACAGCTGCAGTCACGCAAAAAATGTCCTGCATGGCAGTCGAACTCTTTCCATGCTGGTGAAGACACCCTTGCACAAACATCTGCAGTGGGCTCCTGTGACCTTCTGTCCTCAGCCCGTGGTTGTTCCACTGATTGCAAAAATCAGCCAAATCTCGGTTGAGCCTCGGGAGGTAGACATAATGGAGAGCCCAGAGGTGCATGTCATTATCAGGGTTGATTATTTCCTCACTCTCCAAAAAGTGGAACAGCTCATGGTACACATTGACCAGTCCACGCCAGAGGTCCCCCCAGAGCCTCTCTATACGCTGGTTGTGTACACTCCTCCCCTGAATGGCACTGCCTCGGCGGAAACCTCTGAAGATGTTCAGAAGCTCACACAGTGCAGCGTTTTCCCCTCCTCGGTCAGTCCTGACCCGGGAGGGCACACCATAGCGAGCCACAGCATTACAGTTTTTCTCAAATGCTAAAACACAAAAAATCCAATCCTCTAAACCAAATGACCAGTTGTCTAAACACATTTACTAAATCTAGCCATCATTTTCCAATATCATAAACACATTTCACATGAAGACACAATTCACAAAACACAATCCTCCATTCACATAAATCTTAACACATTTTTCCTTGCTAAAACACAAGTTGCAAAAGAACTCTGCTCATATTCTCAAATGAAAGCTCATGTGATGCAAAATGCTTGCCACAGTCAGCAATATTTGAACAAAATGAACACACCTGGCATCATTCATTACACTCAATGACTCAAAATTGAAAACACCTGTTGCTAATGCTGTGACCACGTGTATAAAAGCAAGTTCAGAGTGCACAGTTTGCTGAAGATTCCAAACAAACACAATGGATGAAGGCAGAGTCAGGGGAAGAGGTAATCGCGTCAGAGGAGGGAGAAGAGCTGGCCAAGGAGGAAGAGGAGCAGGCCAGGGAGGAAGAGGAGCAGGCCAGGGAGGAAGAGGAGCAGGCCAGGGAGGAAGATGAGCAGGCCATGGTGGAAGAGGAGCAGGCCAGGGAGGAAGAGGAGCAGGCCATGGTGGAAGAGGAGCAGGCCAGGGAGGAAGAGGAGCAGGCCAGGGAGGAAGAGGAGCAGGCCATGGTGGAAGAGGAGCAGGCCAGGGAGGAAGAGGAGCAGGCCATGGTGGAAGAGGAGCAGGCCAGGGAGGAAGAGGAGCAGGCCAGGGAGGAAGAGGAGCAGGCCATGGTGGAAGAGGAGCAGGCCATGGTGGAAGAGGAGCAGGCCATGGTGGAAGAGGAGCAGGCCAGGGAGGAAGAGGAGCAGGCCATGGTTGAAGAGGAGCAGGCCAGGGAGGAAGAGGAGCAGGCCAGGGAGGAAGAGGAGGAGGCCAAGGAGGAAGAGGAGAAGGCCAACAAGGGAGAGAAGGTCCAGGAGGGAGAGCAAGACAACCGCACACCATCATTACGGACGAGATGCGAGCAACAGTCATTGACCATGTCATTGTCCATGGCATGACAATGGCTGAAGCAGGACTAAGAGTCCGTCCAAACCTGAGTAGGTTCACCATGGCCACCTTTATCAGGGCATTCAGACAACACAACAGGTATTGTACTCTATTGCTTTCTTTGTCACAATACAATTTTACAAGCCTGTGAAAGTAGTCTATTACAGTAGTTTCAAATCAGTTGTTACTGTATTGTAAAACATGTCAATTGACGACAGGTTTCTTTCTTTAGAGTTGAAAGAATGCCACATAGAGGTGGGTGGGTTACCATATTTACAGCGGCACAAGAAACCCCCATTGTGGATATGGTTCGTGAGAACAAACTCATCAGACTCCGGGAGATCAGAGACAAAGTCATTGACGATATGTGAACTTTGAGGGCATTGATGATGTCAGCTTGGCCACAATAGACCGAGTTCTCCAGCGCCAAAAGATGCGGATGAAACAAGTCTATAGGGTTCCCTTTGAGCGAAACTCTGCACGACACAAAGACCTACGTTACGAGTATGTGCAAGTAAGTATACATCCATGTTCACAGTACAGTTAGTAAACATACTGTGTTGCTCAGTGGCCTACATTACTTCTGGACAATACAGTACGTAATATGCTACCTGATTGACTGTTGCTCTGAACACCTGTGCACTTTCACATTTTCACAGAGGATATTACAGTTGGACGTAATGGCCAGACCTCATGAGTACCTCTTCCTGGATGAGGCTGGCTTCAACCTGCACAAACGAAGGCAAAGAGGCCGTAACATCATTGGCCAAAGAGCCATCACTGAGGTTCCTGGCCAACGGGGGGGTAATATTACTCTTTGTGCGGCCATGGGTTTGGAGGGGCTTTTCCACCGGCAGGCTGTCCTTGGGTCTTACAACACCCAACATCTCCTAACCTTCCTAGAGGAGCTAAAAGATATCCTCCTAGACCGCCAACAACACCATCCTGGGCCCGAACATCCCATTTATGTGATCATTTGGGACAATGTACGCTTCCACACAACAAACCAAATCAGTGAGTGGTTCACCACCAACAGTAACCACTTTTTAAATGTCTGTCTGCCACCCTACTCCCCTTTCCTGAACTCTATAGAGGAGTTCTTCTCATCGTGGAGATGGAAGGTTTATGACAGACAACCATACACTAAGGGAGAAAAACCTCCTAAGGGCAATGGAGCTGGCGTGTGTTGACATCCCAGTGGAGAACTTCCAAGGATGGATCCGCCATTCCAGGGCGTTTTTCCCACGGTGCCTGGGAAGAGACAATATAGCCTGTGATGTGGATGAGGTGATGTGGCCTGATGCAGCTCAGCGACATGATGCCGCAAAGTGATTGTGGTGTAAATACTGTAAAATGAATAAAAAAACTGCACACCCTGATCATGTTTTCAAGAGTACTGTTGTGTGCAATAGATTCTGCTTTTGCAGTGAGTTGTGTTACAGTAGTTTACAGAATTTACTATAGATTTATACCCTTCATATGAAACTCACAAATCTAAATGCCCAATCCTCTGCAGCACTCTAAGAAGATCCATAATTGTAAAGTTTCTAAAAATATGCATTGGCAGTAAAGAAACAAAGAACCTTCTCACAAATTGAGCATTGTGTTTACAATTGTTTTGCTGTAGTGTGTAATGATGTGTATAGTGTTTACATTTTTGAAAGCTTCGAGCTGCTCTTTTGGTGTGAAAGTTTGAGTTTTGAAGGGAGAAGGTGTGGTTGTGTTTATGTAGCTTTAGAAAAGGGTGTTGTGTTTAGACATTGAAGAACATGGACGAAACGTTTGTGAAATGTGTTTTAGCATTTGAGAAAAACTGTAATAAAGCTTTCCAACACTGTAGTGTTGCGGTTGTTAGAGGAGGCTCTAAGGAAAACAACCAGGCGACTGTAGCCATCTATTCCACCATGGATGACAATCCTCTACCTAAAAACACATTCTTAATGTTAATGTAAGCAATGACAGAAAGGTGCAAGTGCTAAATATCTGTGAATAACTGCATTTTGAAAAGATAAATACCTTATCAATTTGTGTTTACCATAAAGAGTTAGGACCTTGCACACTGTAACTTCGTCTCTCTGGTCTGTTCAGCAACGACCTTGGCGCAGCACCCCCTGGGTTTGTACGCAGCAATTTTTCCCGCACCCTTCTTCTTTGCACACCAACTCCCCTCGCACGCAGTGACGCTCTTACAGACTCAGGACCCAGCATGTCGTTGCCTGTCACCACCTCTCTGACTAGTTCATCTAATTCGTTGTCTGGCATGCTCGAATATGCTCGGCCCAAGTGGAACAGCCTGTTATAGATTGAAAGCAGTCATTGTCATTATAAGTCAGATAAAAGTGGGATTTCAAAGATTCACCATAAAGAGTAAAGTTAAATAAACATAATGAAACATAGGAACATAATGTATGATAACCCACAGTAAAACTACTGAAGACAGTACTATATTCACTTATAAACTAAACCAATACAAACTTTTGCAAAACACTAGATGTAAATACAATATGCATTATGTAACATGATTTGACAATAAAGTTGCTAGCAGCATCAAAGGAATTGAGGGGACATGGGCATTGATAACGCCAATAACCATTTTCAGTATAGAGGGGGCCTGATGTACTAAAGCCTCTGTCCATTCCTTACTGTATCTTTGCATAACTAAGTTATTTTAAAAAATACATGTGCAGGCAAAACTCCAATTGTATCAGTACATGCATAAACATGTTTTCATGCTGATTCACATGGTACATCCAATTTCACATTAAATTTAGTACACATGCACTTGTTCATGTTAAGTCATTATAGTACATCTGACTATTTTCATTGAAAGTTTCTTAAAGAAACAGTCCACCTAATTTTCATAAATTGCTTATATGTAGTTAAGTCCCATTAAAATATGAGAATATGTAGGGTTTTTCGTCTATGTTTTTGCATTGCCTATTTTAACAGTATAGCCAAATTATGTGTAGCAAGTATCTTGGAGAAAACAAAAGATAATCATATGTACTTAAATAAACTACTTTAAAATGAATGGTAAATTCACCAGAGTGCAAAACAGCTATTTAATCTCGTCCTGAAAATAGTTGTGGCTCACATCTACTTCAAGTTATTAGGTAAATCTATGGTACTAATTTTGATACTAATAAATCTAAGTAAAGGAAATACTGAGAAGAAAATGATATGGACATTCATGAATAATGCTTTGAGATAGAAATATGTGAAAATCAAAAAAGGGTGTACTGTTCATTGAAGCAGCTGTTTAGTTCGTAAACTTACGTAGCTTTTTGGTGTTTAAGAAAGCTCTTACATGAGTGCTCTTTTTAACAGTGCCAATATACAGTGGTCCAATCAATCGAGTATTTTACGTAGAACAGATTCTAAGTTTTATTTCATCCCTAGGTATGTATTAAACATTAACAATTTACTGAGTAATATTTTGCATAACATACTATTTGTGAAGGTTAAATTTGAAAAGATTTTCTATTATTTTTTTTATACATGGAGACAATATTGGAGCTACTAGATGAATAGGCTAAAATTTTGACTGAGAAACACTTTGAAACTTTCCCATTTGTTTACTTATAAAGACATATTTTGCATTGCAATTTTTCTTAAATATTCAATAAGCAGATGAGGTCACTTCTACTTTAATGTTTAACATTTATTCTCATACAGTATAACAATAGACTATAGGACACACAGTAAACTCAGCGTTGTATAGCCACTTGCCTCAAACGTCGTCGAACGGTATGCACAGACACATGTAGAACGCCAGCCATCTGATGTGCAGTGAAGCCACAAGACATAAGAAATGACAGCTGTTGCCTGGTGATGGAAAAGTGAGGTGGCCCTCTCCCTCCACTCCAAACCAGCTGGGCCTGGTAACCATATCCATCTGCAAAAACATAAAATGTTGTCTTACCTACATTTGGTGACGTAGGCCAATGTAACATGCAATGCATAATTCCATAGTCAATATGAAATACTCAAGTAAAGAATAAAATGATACAATATCTAATGTAACGTATGGTCACTCCGTTAAAGGTCCACTGTTTTGGATTGTGGCCATAATAGGCATAGAAACTATGCTGCCTATTGCCAAATTTGATATTTTCATAAATTTTTACTAAGTCCCAAACTACTGTTAACAAGTATGACCAATCACAGTACTTTTAGTAGCAAACTGTCTATTTCCGGGAACATAAAAATGGTGGACACGGAATCCACCTTGTCATGCCAAAAAAGTGCAATTTTACCAGTCACAATGTCTTTGTAAATGGACAGCATGAATCCTGTAAATGAACTACCGTATTTTCACGACTATAAGGCGCACTTAAACGTCTTTTTTTTCCCCTCAAAATGTGCGGTGCGCCCTTTGGTGCGGTGCGCCCTATGTGTGTTGTAACTGCGACTTTTGAGACCACCCCATTGAGGAGATGATGAAAGAGTGGCTGAATTGGTAGATGTTAATATAGAACAGGGGTAGGATTTAATAAGTTTTATTACTTCTTCCTACTCCTTTTCGAACATGATGGGATGTACATATGTTTTTTTTTTCTTTTTCTTCTTTTTTTGTTTTGTTTTGTATGACTTTATTAATTTACTTATATTTGCTTTTTATTAAGTGTTCGAAATAAATGATCAATCAATCAATCAATGTAAGGAGACCAGGTGTTTTTTTTCCACTCATCACCATCTGTTAATATGTGACTCCATGCGTGCCCATCTCACAGCTGATTTGAAAAACATGGAGAAACAAATTAACGCTGTGCTCGCTGTTCAACCGCTCGACATCGGTGTGAACCGGACCCAGCAGGTGCAGCAGAAGCAGCGAGTTTACATGCAAAGTCAATGGTTGACGCGCGTATAGGTGCAGCAAAAGGTCCCGCAGCCTTTAAGCATCTGACGCACCGCCAACGCGCTGCTGCTGCTCGAGATGAAAAAATTGAAGTTTTGCTGCTGGAAGCGCCGCATCAACCAATCAGAGAAGCTGATCTGGGAGCTGACAGCGAGACAGACACAGCGCTCTGATGACATATGATATTAACGCAAATGAAAAGGGCTGGATGGATGAGGAGATGATGAAAGCGTGGCTGAAGGAGGTGTATGTGAGGAGAACAGGTGTTTTTTTCCACGCATCACCATCGCAGTTAATCTGTGACTCCATGCGTGCCCATCTCACAGCTGATGAGAAAAACATGGTGAAAAAAAATAAACGCTGTGCTCGCCGTTATCCCGGGGGGTCTGACAAAGGAACTTCCACCGCTCGACATCGGTGTGAAGCAGCCGTTCAAAGTAAGGCTGCGAGCGGCGTGGGAGCGATGGATGACAGACAGAGACTACAGTTTCAGGATAAGTGGAAGGCAGCGCCGGGCAAGTTACGCCACCGTTTGCGGATGGATTGTAGATGGACTAACGTGTCTGCTGGCTCTGTTGTTCAAGCTTGCCCAAAAGCCGGCATTATTTCTGAGGAGCCGCCCGGCACGGAAAGTGACTCTGACAGCGAAGATGGGAAACTGGCATGTCTGATTTAGCGCAGCTGTTTAATTCAGAAACAGAGGATGATGACTTTGATGGGTTTGATTACTACTCTGTAATAAATACATTAATAAAGCACAATCATACTCAGTTTTGCTCCCGCTCTATTTTTCTACCTGAAAACTTAATTCGACAGCAGCCTCTGGGCGGGTCTCCTCCTCTTCACCGCGGTGGCTGGCAGGTGTTTTTTCATCTAAATAATCTAAATCTTGCAGCTATATTTGTTGTGATCAATGGGAATAAAGTAGTTTTAATATGTTTTTAAGTGAGAAAGTCCACCTGAAAACTTAATAATTGCAGTCAGTTCATCCAGATTATCTATTTCTGTCGGAGGCGCTCAGACCCCCACATACCAGCGGTGCACCGACAGGAGAAATCCCTTCAACAGCAGCCTCTAAGCAGGGTAGCCTCCAGGTTCACCGCGGCTGCTGGCAGGTGTTTTTCATCTAAATAATTTTAGCTGCAGGCACCAGGATACCGGTAATAAAAGCGAACAATTTCCGTCGGCAGGTTTCAGGATTTTAAGTTAATTTAGAAGTGATCACAGCGCTGTGTCATCTGTGATGTGTTTGTCTCACGGCCAGCACCCAGGTTTGATTAATAGTTTGTAATAAATACATGAATAAAGCACAATCATACTCAGTTTTGCCCCTGCTGTATTTTTAAATACGCAGTAGAGGTATTTCAAGGTAGTAGAGGACATTTACCTGTATATAAAAAACGCGCCCTATAGTTGGTGCGCCTTATGTGTGTGTTAAATACAGAAATGGGACACATAACTGAGAGTGCGCCTTTTAGTACGGTGCGCCTTATGGTCGTGAAAATACGGTACTAAAATTTTACAAAATGCACCTTCAAGATAAACTAGTTTCTACAACATTTTTGTGGTCACATCAGAAAATGATAAATCACCTTGTCCTCCTTGACTGTGAGCAGTCATTCTGACTTCTTCTATCAATTCGCTTAGGTCATTTAGAATCCCGTCAGCATCTGGAACATTGAGCAAATTCCCCCTTGCCCACTGGATGCTCCTATGAATTATCTCCAACCTAGGAATATAGGCAAAAAAAAAGTTGTATTAACTGGGACAAATGCATGGCATAGTATAGGCTATTGCAATCAGTCTCAAACTTTTTTGAACAAATGTCCCGTTGACCCCATCATAAGCCTGCAAACTACACCCTTAGGATTGAAAAATAGAATAGACAAATGCCTCCCAATGTTAACTAATCAAATCTCCCTCTCAGCGCCCTGATGATAACCCCTAGGCTATTGCATGTCTAATCCCCAGGCGTGGCATATGGGCTCACCCCCACCTCGGCAGTGAAAGAAAAACTTGTATCATATGCTACAATAACAACACTGAAAAGTGAACCCAAAGAAGGCTCTGTGGATTTAATCCCCCTCACCGTGACGCACAATAACACCTGTGCATAGTGCATGTGCACAGTGAGTTATTCTCCCTATATATGTAAAAACTTTCAGTGATTATGTGAGACCCATTTGTGATATAATGCCAAAGGGGCAGCTCAAACTTAATTAGTACTTATGCCTTAGTACTCCTTCATAGTTTTTTGTAAACAGAGCCCTGGATGTGTGCAGATCAACCTCATTCCTCAACTTGGCAGCAATGTCATAGCAAATACAGTATGACATGAAAAATTATGGGACCGTTTGAATTCAGACCTGTTCAGTGTTGACTGAAAAACAAGAACTGGACGCTGTCATCCATCAACAGACGCCGAATGCAGTCATCCATGTTGCTCTTGCAACGCAGGATGAAGGTACGACGATCCATTTCTAGACTTCACCCAAAATGTGTCACTAAACAATAATACAGGTAAAGCCTCTGTGGGGGTTGGAGCAGGTGAGGGGCAGTTGACCTAATGGAAGGATAAACATAGTTATATGCTTGTCAGACACAGCAAGTAATACACAGAAAGTAATAATTGAACTTAACTAGGTCAACATGTCAAATGTTAAAGACATGATACATGTCCAAAACATGAAAGACTGTTCATATCAGACCGATTCTCTAATTTGAACCTTATACACTGGAAATTGAGGTACGTAGCGTCATCTGGTAACCCTGATTGACTTCAACCCTACAGGCTTTCTAATGGAAGTTGAGGGTCATAATTTTAGTTTAAATAGAGTAACAGCACTTCGAGTTGCAATCCATTCAGTTCTGCTGTAGACATCTTGGACTCTAAAATTTAAGGGCCCTGACACAAACAGCTTTTGACCGACTTCAGTGTCTGGACATCATATTTGCTTCAATGTGCGCGTGTAATTTTTAACTTTGGTATAATATGTGTGCCTATTCTTATTAGTAGTTCACTACCATAATTTATGCAACAAATTCTAGCTGCGGTTATGTTAATATGGCTATTTTTCACCTCCATCCAACCCACCACACACACAGTGGTCATTATGACTAGGCAAATGCAATTTTCCACCTTTTTTAATTACACTACTGGCGTCTTGTCTGACATGATGGGTTTTTGATGCAACACAAGTATCGGTCTTTGTCAGTCACGTGACTGACACGCCCCCTAGCGCCATTTTTGTGGTGAGCGGAAGAAAAACAAAACAGCAGAAAACGGGAGGAGAGTGCTGCAAGCCAGTAGCGAGGATTATCAGTTAAATGGAAAAGAACAAGAAAACTGAACGGATACCCTACCCAGACAAACTTTCTAAAGCTGCTAGGGAACGATATTATATATTATTACAGTGACAAGGCAGATGTTGTGGGCAGTTGCACAGATAGCTGCAGTTATTAGAGTAGATTGTGCTGCTCATCAGACTGAACGGAAAAACTTGTCATAATTTTTGCACATTGATAAGTTGCACACTGTATTTGCTGTTCACTTTACCCAGGCCTGTTTTCACTGGGATCTGCAGTCTTCTTCACAGATATCACCTGTTAGGTAATATCTCGACGGAAGACCACAGACCACAATGAAATCAAGTCCAGGGAAAATGATAATCTTCTAATTTAATCTAAAGACCAATCTGCTATATACGAGGGAGGAAGACAAAGTAAAACATTTGAAGCTTTGCACTGTTCTGCATTATTTATGTATTTGAGATTTTGTATTGCATTTTCATAAATTCTCTGCTTGATTGAAAAGATAATAACAACGCTTGTTTCAAATTTCAAATCCACTCTTTATTGTACACACATTTTTACAACTTCAGAAACATTGTTAATATTTGAAGTGATGGTGAAACTTATATTTGTTTTGCTGTTATTTTTCAAAAGTAACTTTAAAAAAAGCAAAATTCTATTTGTGTGAAAAGAAGAATAAAAAAAGAAGAATAAAGTTGAAACAGTACTTGATCTTGCATTCAATTATTAGCTGGTTTCTCTGTGAAAATTTCAAAACAGTCACTAATCACTGTGACTCTATGTCCAAAGGCCTCCACAAACTGATGAGGCATAATTTTGTGCAAGGTGTCTCTATCTGGCCACACAATTGCACGCTTTAGATTTGCATATAAAAATGACACCATTTCATTGAATGTTCTGTACACAGTCTTTGGTGAAACACGGAAGAGATAGCAAGGTGTTTTGAGGGCAGATCCAATCTCAGACGCATGAAGGTTAACAGAAGCATTTGAAATGGACTGAGAATTTTATTTTGAGCAGACATGAGAGGCAGCAGAAAATTAAACAAAGCCATAAAGGTTGCCAAGTTTGGCAGACCCGTATAGTACTTGACTTTTTCATTACTGTCTCCAAAGAAGCCATCAGAGATCCGCAGCTCATCAAGTTCACGCCGCAGCTCTCTGTTTTCTTCCAAAAGACGGTTCATCTCTGCACACCTGAGCACACTCAGGTTACATTCTGTCTGTCCTTCCTGACGACCACCTTCTGTGTCATCCTTGGTGTTTGGCCGGCCAACGTTTTCAGCAACCTTCTGCGTGTCAGTGCTGGTTAGGGTTCTCTGTCGCCTCATGTGTAACTTCATCCTGTCGCTCAAGGATTTCATCAGCCTGATGGAGCCCCGTTTCAGTTGCTTGCAGGGCATTCTTTTTCAGCTGTTCCCGATAACCACGTCTTAAAGAGCGTTCTGTGTCTGTTGGTCTGATGTCAGTGTGGCCCAGATGCAGGGATGGAGCCCAGTCTGGGTCAGTTTCCATCATCTCATATGCGGGTTGACCTGCAAAGTAGATGAAAGGTTGAGTGTTTTACACATCTATTCAAGACACTATATAAAGCACCTAAATAACAGAGCCCATTAGATTAGATGTGTAATAAAATAAGATAACCTTATGTGTCCCACAGTGGGGAAATTTGCTATACCGAAACAGCACAAGTACATCGGACTAGTAAGGCCAGAGGTAAATAAATAAACTGAAAAGCTTACAGACGAACAAAGGATTATAATAAATAAACTTAAGTAGATTGCACAGGATGAATAAATACAGTGAGCTATGGATGGGTTGGTTCACCGTCACCTGAGACAAATATGGTATGGTTGCTTCTGACCCCTTTCTTAAAAAAGTATAAGTATTTGTAATACAATGTCCATCCTACTATCACATTGATTATATTTTAAAGTTCATTTAATCTTAAAAAAAATTGAACTTTTCTTTTAAATGGTAAAGGTCTTTTACACACTGTACAACCAATAACATTTCAAACATGTAGACAGAGAGACTGGATAACATTGTAACAACGAACCCTCAACACTCTCCTCCCCCGACTGCATCTCCACCCCCCAATGCAATTCTGACTCAATATGCTGACATTTCATACATTGTTAACTGTTTATATTCTATGCCTTTACCTACATGTATTATAGGGCAGCACAGTAAAGGGAATAAACACAAAAATAATAATAAAATAGGTTTTACACAAAAACACCTCTACATTTTTCATTTCAGTAAAGGTCATACTGCATAACAGAAGTAGTCTATGTAAAATGGTCAAGCCAACCCTGGGCATGAACCACTAATATAATTAGTAAACGTAATTCTTCCCATTATTTCTGAATGTATAAGATGACCTATAAGGCTTTGTGTCTTATTTCCCAGCATTGTCTGTTGTTTACATTGCGAATCAGGCCTACTGCTAGGGCCACTTGTTGGGCCTAACTACCCTTACGTGAAGTAATACATATAAGAATGTTGCCTGCATATCCTTCAGTTATCAGTATGAACAAATGTCCACTCTATTTCATGGACTCGTGATTGTGTATCTTCATTTCATATAAAATAAAATAAATCAATTTTTTCCACTGAGCAGCCCCTATCACAACCATCGTTGTGGTCTGTGAGTCAGTTTGGAGTAGGCTAAATGGAGTATATTGGCTTACAGTGTACATTAATAGAACACTAGGCCTACTGACATGTTTTTTTTTATTTATTTATTGATAAATACATATCCACCTGCTCTTAATTCTTTTTCTTTTTAAATATCTGTGTAGGCCTATGTTTACAAATGTGCCCCAAGCCTGGTGGGCCACCAACAGTCAGCCTGCTAGGTTGATTACACACTGTTCTTCAGCAGCCATCCCACCACTCACTAGCCGGATGGGCTACTTGTCACTGTTGAATTTCTGCTCCTGTACACAGACAGTTGAGTAAAGATTATAGCATCAATTATTATTCCCGAGGGGAATTAAGATGTCCATTAGCATACATCAATACAGAAAAACACAAATATTAGAAATCCTCATTGCACATATCTTTACTATACAGCACACACTGACATACATTTAGCCAAAGTCAGATCTCTAACACACACACACATACAGTGGTACAAGTGTTTGTCCTGTAATGTATTGAGAGACACTATGTTGCTAGGGCCCCTCAGCAATCCAACACCACTCAGGACCCAGCTGTGCATCTGTGTGCATATAGGGCCATGCCAGAGGTCTGTCCTCAGACCAATGATAAAAAACACAGACACTGTCAAAATTGGCATCCATCTCTCTTTCTATTATCTTTTACGTATCAGTGTCCTAGCTTGTACTGTTTTACTCATCTGTGCTTTCAAAACATCTCTGACATTAAACCTGTTTCCCATCTCCGCTTGCCGTACGTGTGTGTTTGTGTCTGACTTATTGTACATCTTTCTACTATGCTGGCCAGACGGCCTGTGGCGTTTGTTTTATACCTGATCCAAACCCCTTTCAATACAGTCCTTTTTAGGTTCGATCAGGTCCTACAAGTCAAATATACCACAAACCCGCCTCCTGTTTTCCTGTATCTTTTCTGGAGTCACAATTCATGCAGCTACTATTACATCCAAATGAAAAATGGAGCACAGATAAGCATATCATGGCTTGTCTACAGTGAAAAGAAGGATTGTGTTCTTTGCTTTTGCCGTCGCATTTTTGGAAACACGGGAAGGAGCAATCACCAAAGTCAGCTTAGTGCATGGAAAAAAATCTTTCATTCCCTTTGAGACAGCATGAAAAGTCAGCTGAGTATGAAACATAGAGTGGAAAACAACAAGAAAATGGACAAGAATAGACATACAAAACCTAGAACAAATAATGAATATCTATTCTATTAACAATTCTGTATCTGTATAATGGGTCTGTTTTAAGTGTACTCTTCTCGATTCAGAGGGCCCCTGCCTGTCTTTGCCTTACGTAGAGATATTAGA
>NW_024038465.1:0-35830 GCF_016077235.1 Cyprinodon tularosa | reverse complement strand
CCCAGTTTCGTACAAGTGGCACTCAGCTCTCTTTGCCCATGACCTAGCCCTCTTTGCTTCCCTCAGCAGCCCTCAAAGGCGTAAGCAGCCCCAACGTCACTTGCCAGGGCCGTATTGGCCCAGTTACCCAGACGGGCAGTAGGTGGCCCCCCTCAAAATTTCTTTAGAAATTTTCTAGTTCTGCGTATTATAGCTTATAGTTCTCCTCGCCACCCAAAACTTCGGCACCTAACTAGTCCCGCACGGTTTGGCGGATCGGGCCCAAAGTTGGCACACGCGTCGGGACCAATGGGGTGATGTGTGCTTGTATAAAACTTTCTCATTAGTCCGAAGGTTTGCGAATTATTAGCGAAAACGTCGCAAAAAAATCCCATAGGAAATGAATGGGGAGAGGTAAAAAAAAAGCATAAAAAACAGCGCCTCACTGTGTCGGCATACATTCACGTAGAAAAACAGTTTAAAGCTCAGTTTGTAGATAAATCCTTCGTCTGCAAAAAACTGAAGACGGCATGTTGATTACTGCTACGGTTTTTGTATAATCAGACCTCAAGCGCCACAAAGTTTTGGCAAAATCCACCCTTCTAGAGTGGAGCAACTGAAAATTTAGAGTGTGAGGCAGCCGTTTTTTTAAGACCAAAAAACATTTTAAAATCGCCCTCATAGCCACATATTTATAGCTAGAGTCACCATTTTTGGTCAGTTTGTAGACTGAAATCTCTGGACCCACACAATGTCTTCGGAATTACGGTAGGATTAATACTTTTCCTTAAAAAGCCTCCAGACCGACCTAAAGTCGATCAAAATCAGAGCCGTTTTTCATTGGTTTTGGAGCAGCAGTGGGGAGAAAAACGAATGACATTATGTGTTTTCAACTCGTCATAAATATTTTTCTGAAAGACACACATACACCAAAGTTGGCATAGTTGGAGTCGAAGGATGGCTGACGCTCACGGTGAAAGAATTTTTTGAATAACTCATACGGTTTTTGCTCAGCAGTCGTTTGTTCGGAGGACATTTTAAGCACCAGAAAGCTGGGTGAGAGGGACCTGCTGCAGCTAGCCCAATTAAAAGATCAGGTGTGAGAAAACGTTTTTTCTTTTTCTTTCTCTTCCCATTCAGGTTGTAAATGACCTACAGCCATGAAAGTTACTCCAATTGAAGACAAGATATAGCTGTAGCTTAGATAAAAATAATTTTTCTGATATCATTTATGGTTTTTACTCAGCAGTCGTTTGTTCGGAGGGGTGCTTTAGCAGCTTAAAGGTTAGTGAGAGTGAGGTCCTGCAGTTAAAACAAAGGGAGGAGCAGGTGGGATCAACCATATTGTTTGTGCTTCGTTTTGGGTTGTGAAAGACCTACAGACATGAAAGTTACCCCAGTCTGAGACAAAGGATAGATGTTTCTTTCACTGAAAGAATTTTTCAAATACCTTTTACGGTTTTTGCTCAGCAGTCGTTTGTTCGGAGGCTAAGCACCTGGAAGCTAGCTGACAGTTAGCTTCTGCAGCAGCCTGCTGCAGTGAAGCAGGCTGTCGTTTTTTTAAGATAAAACATTTTGTTCTTGCCTCACGGCCACATATTTGGAGCTACAGTCACCATTTTTGGTCAGTTTGTAGGCTGAAACCTCTGGACCCACACAATGTCTTCAGAATTACGGTAGGATTAATACTTTTCCTTAAAAACTCTCCAGACCGACCTAAAGTCGATGAAAATCAGAGCATTTTTCCATTGGTTTTGGAGCAGAAGAGGGGAGAAAAACGAATGACATTATGTGTTTTAAACTCGTCATAAATATTTTTCTGAATGACACACATACACCAAAGTTGGCATAGTTGGAGTCGAAGGATCGCTGACGCTCACGGTGAAGAAATTTTTTGAATAACTCATACGGTTTTTGCTAAGCAGTCGTTTGTTCGGAGCTGTTCCTCCCATTCAAAAAAGCCTGAGAGCGAAGGAACGACAGTGCTGCGCTTTTCTCTCTGTCACTGACAGGCTCGTTAAGCGTTGTCAAGGTAACCGTGCTTCAAAGAGATTTTACCTCTGCTGTTTTAAACAGCACATATTAATCTAATGGAGGGTGAAAGCACTGATTTAACATTGGGAAATGGATACTATATGACTGCTGTCCATGACACTTCCCTTGCCACTCAACACTGATAGACTTTCAAAATAAGACTCCAGGGACCCTACAAAATAAAAGCCTCTATATTTTTTACATATATTTATTGCCCTATATGGCTCAACATTATGACCCAAACTCAACCCCATTTTAGAGAATAGACTCTAGGAGACTGTTTAAAACACACCCTATGGCAAATTTCAAAATAAAAGCCTCCCATTTCCGCTTCATCTACTGCCCTAATAACATGGAAAAAGAGTGATTTAACGATTGGAAAGTCATCAACTATGATTGCGGGGTCTGAACATTTTCTCTAAACACAACTCTGTTGGACTTTCAAAATAAGACTCCAGGGACCCTACAAAATAAAAGCCTCTAGATTATACTAATGCAATAATTGATGCAAATGGCTCAACATTATGACCCAAACTCTTCCAGGTTGTTTTTATTAGACTCTAGTGACCTTTTCAAAACACACCCCAGAGCAAATTTCACAATAAAAGTCTCCCATTTACTCTGTAATACAGCAGCTATTCACCTAATAACATGGAAAACCAGTGATTTAACATTTGGAAATGGATTCTATATCAATGCTGGGCATGACCCATCTTTTGATGCACATCCATGATAGACTTTCAAAATAAGACTACAGGGACTCTACAGAATAAAAGCCTCTTCCTTATACACGCTCATACATTCTGGCATATTGCTCATAGCCATTTGTAATTTCATCACTGCAATGGCTCTTAGAAGGCGGCGGAGCCCGCCATTGGTGATTTCATCACTGCAATGGCTCTTAGAAGACGGGCGAAGCCCGCCAATGGTGATTTCATCACTGCAATGGCTCTTAGAAGGCGGGCGGAGCCCGCCAATGGTGATTTAATCACTGCAATGGCTCTTAGCAGGCGGGCGGAGCCCGCCATTGGTGATTTTTTTCATCGCTGCAAGGGCTCCTAGCAGGCGGGCGGAGCCCGCCAACTGCGCTTTACCCACTGCAGTTCAATATGGACAACCCATATTACCCTTATGCATCATATGCTGTGCATGTCTATTTCCCAGATTTCTGCACAAGTGGCACACAGCTCTCTTTGCCCATGACCTAGCCCTCTTTCCTTCCCTCAGCAGCCCTCAAAGGCGTAAGCAGTGGGTCTGGGGAGCCCCAATGTCACTTGCCAGGGCCGTATTGGCCCAGTTACCCAGACGGGCAGTAGGTGGCCCCCCTCAAAATTTCTTTAGAAATTTTCTAGTTGAGTAATTGCTACTAGTCCAGCATAACAACACCAACTTAAATAGCCACATAAATACAAAGCTATCTCAAGTTTAATCTATTTATTTTTTTGTTTAAATTATTGAATTGTCACATTGGTTGTATCTGATATATGTTTCAGGTACAACAAAAAATTAAGTACAATGACCATGTTTTTATATATACATTCAAGAGAAATCAAGTAGTGCTTACTTAATTAATTAATGAGTATTCCTTAAAATTTTGTTATCTCATCATTCCAATTTAAGTTGTTGTAAATGTTTACATAAACATTTTCAATTAAAAAAAGTCCATGCAAAAAGTAAACATATTAATTATAGTATATGCAACTAATTTTTCTCAGGTTGAGGGAAATAATGAACAGGAACCATATTTCACAATAAAAACTGTTTATTTTATGAACATTTTGTACAAATTAAGTGCAAATATTTTAATAACAGCACCATTGAAAACTTGCCATTTATAATTCTCTTATTTCATAGCTGTTTAACTTTCATTTCCATCTTTAATGATCTTTCTGTTGCAATTTTGGTCAATATTTTGTTTTTATGTGTTATAGTGTAGTTCTTTACTGTGTGTGTAATGTCTTTATAGTGTGTTATTGTCGTGTAGTTTGTCACAGTATGTAATGTGTGTAGTATGTGTTTACAGTGTAGTGTTAAACTAGTTAAACAGCTCTAACCAAGTTGAGTCAGTGACTTTAAACGACTGTGACTCTTACTGAGGTAGGACATTTCTGCATTATTGGCAAAATGAATGTGGCAAAATGAATGAACTATTTGTATGGATAACCATAAAGGCAAATATATCACCGCCAAAAAACATTTAACATTCTGGGTCAGCTGAAAACAATACACTCACCAATATTCTAGCTCTCAAACATGACTATCAACATCAAAGACCTGAATAACATGAACAGCAACCAGATGTGGGTTGAAAGACATTACACTGCATAAATTAGGAAAAGCCACTTGAACAGCAAGTCCATCACAGCACAAATGAGGTTCCCATTGTTTATGTTCAGCTATGAGGCTCAAAGGGGTTTCCTAGCAGCTTTTGCTTTAGAGATGTGACTTTTGGGCTGCATTTCTGACTGTCTAATTTAAGGAACACCTTCTGAAATACCTCGCAAGTGTACTTCAGCTCCCGTGGGTAGCTTAGATTGAGGGCATAAATGAGGCCCATCAGCAAAGCACAGGCCCTTGGCACATCCAATCCTTGCAGGACCTCTGTGCCCTCTATGATGATGGTTGTGCTGGCTGGATCAGATGCTGTAGTACCTTTGGTGACTAGAATCTTCACCACCCGACTCTCAAAATCTCCAATTTGGCTCTCAGAATCCTGAAAGCAAGAATATCAGAAACAAATCTCAGTATCAGTATATCATTAAGCTGGCACACTCAATACTATAATTAAAAAAAAACATAAAATGTCCTGTAATGTCCTGGTATCTAATGACTGCGAGTCAGAATTTCTAAGACTAAAACTATATGTACAGACAATGTCCTGTTGATGGTGCCTGTAGCCACAGCCATGAAAAATATATTCTGGTTTTTACTTGTTTCTTGTTTTAACATAATGAAAGGCATACATATGGAAGGCAACATATGGAAGAGTATTAGGGCCACTGGAACACAACATCTAAGGGATAATTTTTGACATTTTTCTGGAATGAATAAAAAGACAAAAGTACTCTCAATTTTTATATTTTAAGTGGCCGTAATACTTTTCTGAACAAATGTAAAAGTTCTCTTGAGAAAATAAAAAGCAAAACAAGTTTTTACTATATTTCTATTCAGGACATGTGCAAAGAAAAAAAGTTAGTTTGTCCCTTTAGTTTACTAAACACTGAACAAGCAGCAGCAAAAACAAACAAGGACAGGGTAGGGAGAGACAGATACTGGTAAGAGATTCACAAAGACAGTATGAAAGGAAAGTTCCATTTCACTTCAACTTCAAGGTGTTGCAAAGGGATCCACTTTCACCTACCACATATTCAAAAAGACTGTCCTCATTTTCCCCAAGGTAGACCACTAAGCAGCGAATGGCAACCTCTCGGCGAATTTCAACTGTGTTGATCTGATGGAGGATTCAAAGAAAAAAGGTCAATTAGGTGTTTTTTAAATATTTTTTTTTTTTTTACAACAGTTAGTTTTTATCTCCTATTGTAAATAGCATATCAGGTACCTTCAGAAGTTCCATGATTTTCTGGATCTTATGTTTGGCAGCCCCTCCTCTTGACATCACCAATGGCATCAACTTTGGTATACAATGGTCCAGATTTGCCATAAATGTTGACTCCAGATTGGCAGTGGTTATTCTTTTATATTCTTCCTTGATCTGTATGACACAAAACAGAGCAAGATGGTACAACAGATATTAGAAGTCATGTTCCTGCCAAACTACCTATTCTAAATACAACAAAATTCTAAAATATTAACCTGCTCAGGAAGAAATAGAGCAGGCCATCGTTCCTTCAAGTCCCTGACAGATGGAGCCAAGGTGACAATTTCTTGTCTCCGAGAGGAAAAGGTCCTGTCCATTTTCTCACTGATGATCTGGGAATTGTCTCTCTTCTTTACTTCACCTAGAAGTTCCAGTCTTTGTTGCTCAAGGTTTTCTTTGGTTTCTCCTAGTGGATGAGGTGGCAGGTAGTTCGCCTCACCCTTTCGAGCTTTCTTCATGTTTTTTGCTGGCATCTTCTCATTGGCTCGCTTTTTTTGGAGAGAGTTAACCTCTAGCTCAGGGCACCCAAGACCCCTAAGTTTTGATCTATAATTGCCCATTTTAAATTTCAGTCTTTGTTGCCATCCGTAACATCCATTGTAGGACCCTGGTTCTTTCAGGCAAGGGTGTTTTTGGATCAGTGCTTCTGCTACATCAGCAAATTGTGCACTTGTAGGATAGGCAACATACTCAAAGATGCTTTCGGCTAAACTCTCAAGGATGTCTGGTAGAATGGCAGTGGAGCTGAGTGGGCATCCATCTTTATTGAAAGCTTCATTACCAGCTGCTAGGACAAGCTCTGTCTCATTGCGGAAACGTGGTATTGGAAATTTGGAGGGCCAAGATTTTAAGCGCAAATTTCCATGATCAGGTGATAACAAGATAATTGTATCACCTGATTCAGATGAAGCAGTACTGGCAGCCGTAGCAGAGCTGCTGGATGAACCTCTGTCTGAGATGCTGGCTGCACCCGCGTCAGATCTATCGAGGTCAGTTACAACAAATTGGATTGAGGAGAGATCAACAATATGGACAACCTTAATTGTGTCTTTATCTTTAAGATCTTTGGTTGATGCAAGAGAAAAAAATTCTCCTCCAAAATCAACATCCTTGTAATGTAAGATAAACTTCCCTGCTTCCAATCTATATTTCTGTTGTACAATAGACTGTAGCTCATCCACTGTGTCTGGTACTCCATAAGGCAGTTCAAGCTTGTCAATTATATGGTCTTGAACAATAACACGAAGTATAGCAGGTTTTCTCAGATGAGATGTTTGAGCATCTGTTAAGAAAAAAAAAAAAAACATTAAGTGACTCTAATATGGGACACAATATGTGAATATTGCAACATCTTTATCCTAAAGTTTTGCTAGCATACATTTCACATTTTTGGAGGCATGTTAGCAGAACCTCTTTACAAATACCATACCTGGAACATCAGAATCAGTAAAATCCATTTCCTCATTTATTGCATGCAGTATTCTTTCAGCAGGGGAAATACTTTCTGAAAATGTATAGCATAAAGAGAATAAAACAGTAAATACTTTCTTATCAGCTGCATTGTATCAACTTGTAAAAATGTGTCAATTTAGCAGTCCAGTCTATGCCATTGAGCACAATGTGAGTTTGTACCTTGGGATTGCTTGTTTGCTGTGAAATCTGCCATCTTTTGCTATCACTAGATAACACAAAGACAATGTGAAAAAAAAATCTATCTATGGCAAGTAAATGAATCGCTTCAGAGTGACCATACGCTTCTCTGCAATGGTGTATGCAGCTAAAGGGAATATATCAGACAACTGAGCTGGCTCAAGAACTGTAATAGTTCGTGTATTCTCAAGCTCATAGCTGCCAAGGTGCTCGATGTACCAAGCATATAAGCATTCCACAATAAATCCAGGTTTACCATCAACAACAACAACAACAACAACATCAACAACAAAATCAGGGAGACCACTTGTTGATCCATTTGCTAAGATCATTCCAGTGGCATATCTAGTTCCACTGTAACACACTGTGTTAGCCAAGTGAATACAAGACTTATTAGGGTACTTGGCTTCCACTGCTGCCTTGATGTCCTCTCTCAGCACAGTCAAATCTACCTCTGACAGTTTGGTCACCTGTAATGAAGGCTGGACAACCTTTCTGTCATGTAGATGATAGGCAATCATCATCTGATGCTTCACTGAGAGAGAGAGAAGAATGTTGCGGAAAGAGTGAGTATGTCTGACAACACGTTTAAAGAAACTATGTTTAGCTTCAAACCTCATTGTCCACAGTGACACAAGTGGTCCAAAAGCCTTTATCAACTGAGGATAATGTTCTATGTAATGATGCTTTGGAGTAAGTCTTTGACCAGGAAAAGCTTCACAGAATCTGTGGCGATGCTCTGATATCTTACTGTCCAAGAAACAAATAGTCTCATCTGTATGGACTGGGGCTACAACAAGTTCTACTATGTCCTTGAGGTTGAGAAGAACCTGCCATGTTGGGTCACTCACCGGTATCCTTGTGCCAATGATGAAAGGAAGGAGTCGCAGCAAAGCCCAATTTTCATGTGCATTCCCACCAACAGTTTTTTTAACAGCAAAATTAAGGGGTACTGGTTGTGGTGCGTCCTTCTTGTCTGTCCACTTATAAGGAAACTCTCTGATCAATTTATTCAGCTCTGAGAGAGTGAAATATTTCTTCTTAATTAAGGTATCTAGGCACAATGCTACTTCTTTTGGTATGACACCTTCAAAAAGATCATGCAGCAAATCAGGGGGATAGCCTGACAGAACATCAAAATACTTAAGTTTTTCTGTTAGTGGACATTGTCGCTTTACGCCACAGCTATGGAACCCACTCAGCTGTGCAGTCTGAACATGCACTGTGTGGTCTTCTTTGATCCGGGGAATGAATTTTCCGGTTCGAACCTCACAGTCTTGCAATTTGGAGCGTTCTCCAAGACACCATCTGCAGAAATATGAACCTGAGAAACTCTCAACAAATCCACTGACAGAATGAGCTCCAAGGTTATCGGCAATGACAGAAAAGACAGTACCTTTAACTTGTCTGCCAAGAGAGGGAATGTAAAGTCCATCCTCCTCAAGACGACCAAGGTCTTTGAGAAGTGGGTCCAACACAACATTATATCCATATTGTTTTATGTCCTCAGCTTTGCATAGAATGGCTAAAAATATTGAGGTCAGTGAAGACCGGAGCAATGGTGGTACATTTGCAAGAACCCAATAAACAGCAGTGATTTTGTGCTTTTTTCTCGATGTTCCAAGTGGATTGCACACTTCAAACTCATCCACATATAAATTGAGAGCTATTGCTAGATCATTTTCAGAGAATAATTTATTAGCTTTAAAGTGGGTACCATCATGAAATGAAGTGTACTGAGTTTCTGTGTTCTGTGCTTTTTTACCACTGTTCATGAGGAAATCCTGCATTTCCTTCTTCTTAAAAATCTCAGATAAAGACTTCAGAATAGGTACATACTGATAGCTTCTTCGCTCCCTGGCATTAAGCACATATTCAACTGGCTCTACCACAGAGAAATTCTCCTTAAAATACTCATTTCTCTTGTAGGCGGTAGACAGAGGACCATCACTCCTCAATGCTTGGCTGATGGGGTTGGATTTGCAGAGTTCTGTTACAATGTCAGTGATCACAGAATCATCAAGTTGACATTTATGCTTTGCAAAGCAAGACTGCAAAACGTCTTTCATAGCAGGGCCAGATGCAGAGCTAGAAATAAAGTTAAGTTCTTCAACCATCTCAGTAATACACTGTTTCGGAACATTAGATATGCTTTCCAATTTCAGAAAAAGGTGGGCAAGATTAGCTTCAATTATGCTGGGCAATTCTTTCCGTTCTTCATCATAACCCTCTCCACACTCAATATCTTCATCATCATCAGGATCATCTCCTACATTAACTGGATTCACATGCCTGTGCACAAGCTCAGCCTTGAAGTCATCCAGTGAGTGTGGAGTGTGTTTGCGTGTCCTGTGAGAGGCGAAAGTACCATAAATGTTCGTTTTGAAATCGCAGTTTTCAAAAACGCATGTGATTGTTTCATGTTTTTTTAAATGCCGACCAATATGCTCAAAGTACTCCCTCTCTGTGGTGATGGAGCTTAGGGTACAACATGGACATTTAAAAGACAAGACATCTTTCACATTTGCCGCTTTATAAGATGAATGACTTCTTGTCATGTGTGATTTAAGACTGGCCCATGTTTTGAAAGAGCAATAGCATTCCCAATAAATACAAGGCAGAATTTGCGCACAATGCACATGTCGTAGCCTGTAGTGTTTCAAAAGCTCAGTCTTTCTGGCAGTTTCATATTTACACATTTTACAACACCAGTTCATTGTGAACAGGATTCAGTGAAAACGTTCTAAACACTGCTTAACAATAAACCACTCAAAATGAATCAATCTACAATCAATGGCTTGCTAGCGAGCGACTGTAATGGTGGCGGGAAGGCTTACTTACCAAAGTGGCATGGGCAGCCACGTTGTAGATTAATGGTCCTCCAGCAATGATTAAGATCCCCAAAGATGACTTGTCAGCTGTTCCAAAGTGCAAAAAATGAAATTCCAACGCAGATAGTAGCTCTGTACAAACAAGCAGACACGAGTGCGTCGACTTTCCCAACCGGGTGCACGTTGAGTATCGTCTGCTGCTTGAGTAGCCACACCCGTTTCAAAAAAAGTTTCAAAAAAATTTTTTGAGCTGACCCAACTTAAAATTTGAGGCAAATTGAGCTGATGCGCTTTAATGCATTCAAATTACACAGGAAAATGAGTCTGGATATTTTCTTATTTTTCAAGTTGGTTTATTTAGATTAATCAAGCTGGTTACTTAGTTTAACAAATAAAAGCTGCAAACTTAAATGTTTATATTGAAATTGCGCATTTATTTTAGCTGAATTTACTACCCCCATGCTTTATTCTTTAGAGTGTGCTGGCAAAATGGCAAGGCCCGTATGAAATCCAGAGCAGACTGGGACAAACAACCTACAACATTGCCATTCCAGATCAGCCCCGCTCCACCAGAGTACTTCATGTCAACCTGCTTAAAGAATGGGTGAAGAGACCAAAGGCAGATGTTTTTCTTATTCAGGAGGTTCTAGAGGAGGAGGAAGAGGATACTCAATGTCTGCCAAAACCCTCACCTCAGTTCCTAGACCTGAATCACCTCTCTGAGGAAAAGCAAGCTCAGGTAAGAGATCTTTGTAAACCAAACATGTTCCAGGGAAATCCTGGTAAAACAGAACTTGTCCAACATGACATTGTATTAAAAAATGGAGCTTTTGTGAGAAGACTGAGTTACAGAATACCTGAGCGCCTGTTGGTTTCCTTAAAAGAAGAAGTTAACCTGATGCTGTCACTTGGAATTATTGAACCATCAAGGAGTAAGTGGTGCCACCCAGTGGTTCTGGTGCCAAAGAAGGACGGCAGCATACGTTTCTGCATTGATTTCAGGTAAGCCAGATATTTAACAACCATAGATCTCTGCAAGGGTTATTGGCAGGTACCCCTGACGGACCGTTCAAAAGAACTGACTGCTTTCCGGACCCCCTGAGGCCTGTTCCAGTTTAAAGTCATGCCATTCGGATTACATTGTGCCCCGGCAACATTCCAGAGATTGATGGATCAGGTACTGTCTGACATGTCTAATTTTGCTGCGGCCTATCTTGATGACATAGTCATTTTCCGTTCTACCTGGGAAGACCACCTGAAACACCTGGAGAGGGTGTTGGAGCGCCTCCAATCTGCAGGGTTGACTATTAATCCAGCCAAGTGTGCAATTGCCAAGGCGGAAACTGAGTACCTTGGGTTTGTGATCGGAAATGGAGTGATAAAGCCTCAAATTAATAAAATTGCAGCTATAGAATCTTGTGCTCTGCCTGAGATTAGAAAGCAGTTAAGATCCTTTTTGGGTATGGCAGGATTCTACCATCGTTTTATCCCTCATTTCTCAGGCAGGGCCGCTCTACTAACAGACCTCACTGGTTCCCGAAGCCCCCATAAGATCATCTGGACGGAGGAGGCCAAGACAGCTTTCCAGGATCTGCGACAATCTCTCAGTAAGAGTCCAGTCCTGCACAGCCCTGATTTTGAAGGAAATTTTATTCTTCAGACTGATGCCTCTGAGAGAGGTTTGGGTGCCGTTCTGTTACAGGGATCACATGGAGATCGCCATCCAGTGGCTTTTATTAGCCGCAAACTCTTTCCAAGGGAAGTGCGATATTCAACTATTGAAAAAGAGGCACTGGCCATCAAATGGGCCCTGGATTCCTTCCGGTACTACCTTCTTGGGAGAGAGTTCACCTTAGAAACTGACCACAAAGCTCTGCAATGGATGGAGAAGATGAAAGATACAAATGGAAGGATTACGCGCTGGTACCTTGCAATCCAGCTGTTTCGATTCACCATCCACCATATCCCTGGCAAGGACAACTGCATTGCGGATTGTCTCTCTCGCTGCCCCAGCAAGAGATTTGAAGAGGGGGAGTGTGCGTTTCCCCCTTTGTATCTTCTATGTGGCCTGATCAGCCAGTATTTAAGTTTTCCCTTTGTGTCATGTAGCAGGTCTGTTTGTTTCAGTAGGTCTTTTTGTTAGCCTGAGTTAAATTCTGTTACTTTGACCTCTTTTATGGGCCCAACTTTGTAATTTGTCCTTTATTGACCCAGTTTTTTGTTTTGGGTTCAATAAAAAGAAGACTTTTTTGGATCTAAACCTGTGCCTGATCTTCCTTTGACTGCTCAGACCATCACACAGTTACTTTTTGAAATTTGCATTGTCCTATTCTCTAGCTCTTTCTCCGCCTCAAGCTTCTTTTCCAAACAACTGCTTTATGATCAATTGCAGCAGTTCCGCGCAAATTAATCGTGTCAAAAAATTGTCACTTTTTAAACACCACAATGTATTAAATAAATACAAATGCGGGGAACCAATTCTTTTTTTACATTTATTTAATATTTTGTTCTATTCAGCTACACAATCATCCCCTTTAAACTACAAAGAATTGTACTATAAATGTGACTTTACCCGATTCTTATGTACACCTTAGTAAATTATTGATATGTCGCACTATGGCTGCGTCTCAATTCGATTGCAGGATAGCGGGCTGGGATGAGGATTTTGAAAGAGTTTATAAAGTGGAAGCAGGACGCTGATTGGGCTTCGTGGTGGAGTAGTACGAAGCTGATTGGCTCGCTTCAGAGACGGATCAGCTTCTGATTGATGGAGGTAAGTCAGAGTTTCTTCAATTGAACTTCCGCTAGAGCTTCATTTCAATCTGAAAAACTCACACAGAGAGAAAAGATAATTAGAAGAATTTATTGAAGAAAGTATAGTCTTTGGCGCTCAGACCTCGGCAGGAACATTCATGCTGAATTATGCTTTAACATGCATGAGTAGATGAATGTAAATAGGGATGTTCCCCCAAAAAGCCGAGGTCGAGGCCGGAGAGTCCGTATGCTCGTAGGGAATACACTAGGGACAGAATAAAAATTGCGTAATGAAATGCTGAGAAGGTTTGTAAACAACTTACCGAGCCAGGTTGTTGATGATGACTTACCGATGACGATGGTGATGACTTACCGATGATGATGACGATGATGATGAACCCATGATGATGATGACGATGATGATGATGACGATGATGATGAACCCATGATGATGATGAACCCATGATGATGATGATGATTTACCCATGATGATGATGATTTACCCATGATGATGATGATGAACCCATGATGATGATGATTTACCCATGATGATGATGATGAACCCATGATGATGATGATGAACCCATGATGATGATGATGAACCCATGATTTACCCATGATGATGATGATGATGATTTACCCATGATGATGATGATGATGATGATTTACCCATGATGATGATGATGATGATGATGATGATTATGAGCCCATGATGATGATGATGATGATGATTATGAGCCCATGATGATGATGATGATTATGAGCCCATGATGATGATGATGATGATGATCCCATGATGATGATGATGATGATGATCCCATGATGATGATGATGATGATGATGATCCCATGATGATGATGATGATGATGAACCCATGATGATGATGATGAACCCATGATGATGATGATGAACCCGTGATGATGATGAACCCGTGATGATGATGAACCCGTGATGATGATGAACCCGTGATGATGATGAACCCATGATGATGATGAACCCGTGATGATGATGAACCCATGATGATGATGATGAACCCATGATGATGATGATGATCCCATGATGATGATGAACCCATGATGATGATGAACCCATGATGATGATGAACCCATGATGATGATGAATCCATGATGATGATGATGAACCCATGATGATGATGATGATCCCATGATGATGATGAACCCATGATGATGATGAACCCATGATGATGATGAATCCATGATGATGATGAACCCATGATGATGATGATGAACCCATGATGATGATGATGATCCCATGATGATGATGAACCCATGATGATGATGATGATGATTTACCCGTGATGATGATGAACCCATGATGATGATGAACCCATGATGATGATGAACCCATGATGATGAACCCATGATGATGATGAACCCATGATGATGATGATGAAGATTTACCCATGATGATGATGATGATTTACCCATGATGATGATGATGATGATGATTTACCCATGATGATGATGATGATGATTTACCCATGATGATGATGATGATGATGATGATGAAGACGACTTACCCGTGATGATGATGCTAACCCAGGATGATGATGATGATGATGACTTACTCATGATGATGGTGATGACTTACCCATGATGATGATGATGATGATGATGATGATGAAGACGACTTACCCGTGATGATGGTGATGACTTACCCATGATGATGATGATGATGATGAAGACGACTTACCCGTGATGATGATGATGCTTACCCAAGATGATGATGATGATTACCCAATATGATGATGATGATTACCCAAGATGATGATGATGATGATGATGATGATGATGATGACTTACCCATGATGATGGTGATGACTTACCCATGATGATGGTGATGACTTACCCATGATGATGATGATGACTTACCCATCATGATGATGATGACTTACCCATCATGATGATGATGACTTACCCATGATGATGATGATGATGACTTACCCATGATGATGATCTTGCGGATGAGTTTGATAATGATCTTGCGTATGATTCTTGCGGATGATGACATATATGAACGAAAGACATGACGAAATACAGACGCATGACGAGACGCAGACATGGTTTATATTGGTGCATTAGGGAATGCATCAAAATGGCGTAAAAAGCATGACGAGACGTAGACCAGACACGACGAGACACACAAGGGAAGGCATGTTGCTGCCTGACATAAGGTGAGATGATGATGAATCTTGCGGATGAGTTTGATGATGATCTTGCGGATGATTCTTGCGGATGACATAGAACATATATCTTGCGGATGATTCTTGCGGATGACATAGAACATATATCTTGCGGATGATTCTTGCGGATGACATAGAACATATATCTTGTGGATGATTCTTGCGGATGACATAAAACATATATCTTGCGGATGATGACATATATGAACAAAAGACATGACGAAATACAGACGCATGACGAGACGCAGACATGGTGCATATTGGTGCATTAGGGAATGCATCAAAATGGCGTAAAGAGCATGACGAGACGTAGACCAGACACGACGAGACACACAAGGGAAGGCATGATGCTGCCTGACATAAAGGTTAGATTGCACGTATAAGCCAGAATTAAGACAGCATAAGTATAGCAGGGAGACAGCATGAAGGCTGCACAAAGCAAGAATGTTGATAACTGATGAGTAGGAGGAGGAGAAGACGAGCTAGAGGATGGGCATGGTTAGGTCAGGTAATGATGAGAAGAGTTTGAACCACCACCAGTATTTGTGTTAGAGTTACCTAGAGGCAGAGAGTGCTGCGCTGCGAGAATTGATGAGATCTGGGCGGAAGATGAGGTATAGGCTAAGACCATCGGCTCAGTACCGAGGGAAGCCTCAAAAACCCCGTGAGTAGCTGACTACATAGCTGCTCCAATCGGAACGGATGCCCAGGATACACCCTGAGGGAAGCCGCATGAATCTGAAGTATCCTGAGGTGATGAAGAACCATCGAGTGACGTGGGGTAACCCTCGGGTGTAATGGAGAGCTAGAATGCCTGAACGTGATGTGCTAGATGATGAAATGTTAGAACTGCTGCCGGATGATGCTCTGGTGAGGGCATAAGAAACGGGAGAAGCGACCTAATAAAGTTTACTACTGCAAATATCGTGGTGGGCGGATATGCGATCTTCCCAACGGCCCCTCGACGGCAGGCTATGGAACGGGGTAGCCTCCAGGGCAGATGATGGGTGTAGAATAAAGGCCGTGGACCACGAACCTAACCTGAAGACCCCCCAAAACCTAAGGATGAACCAGCACCCGTAAATTGGAGCATGCAGGAGATTGATAATATCGTCTTATTATTTGTTATTATTTATTATTTTTAAAATATTTTTAATTATCTAATTATTTTAATATTTATTTTATTATTTTATTATTTTTATATTATTATTATGATTATTATTGATTATTATTATTATTATAATAATTATTATAATTATAGACGACAGATGATGAGGAGACAAGACGATGATCAGAAAATAATAAGGGGTAGTAAGATGACGGGCTGATCAATGATAAAGAAAAGCTGAGACGTCACCTGCTGATGCGACTTCAGGGGAGGGAAGAATAAGAGAGACTAAATTACAAGTTTCCCTAGAATAATTAGAGCTAGGCTAGTGAAATATAGCATGCATGGAATAAGTGTATGCCTAAATAAGGGGCAGACAAGGCATGAAGCGAATCTAATGATAGAAGATATGGAAGAAAACATGGTTGGATACATCTTACCTAGGGCTGGCCCGCGGGCGTTCCTTAATGTTGAATGAGGGGAGGAGGGGGGTGGGGAGGTCCGTCTCAGCAGGCAGCGGCAGGGATGACGTGGCAGTGCGGGGATTTTCCAAGTTCGGAGCGTGCGGACAGCGTCGAAACGGATTGAGTTAGAGAGTCCAGAGGAGTGGAGGGAGGCCGGGAGCTGCCAAACAGCTGGAGGACCGGACGTGGGAGCCGCCACAAATCGGGAAGCTGGAGAAGGTCCAAAGCCCGCATCGATACGATGAGAGGAGCGGGCGCATCTGGAGCCCTCTGCGCTGGCGGGGGGAGCGGAGGACTTGCATGTCTTTGCGGCCAGGTATCGGAGCAGATTGAAGAGCGGAGGGCGAGGGAGATGGAGATGAACCACGAGGAGGCAGGAGGGAGGCCAACCGAGACAGCCGAGCAGAGTCCACCGGAGCCCGGCAACACGCCCTCGGAGCGCAATGCGGAAGAAGGAGATGCGAGAGCAGCCAAACGGGAGCCTCTGTGAGCAGGGAGAATTGAATGTCGTCTGAATCAAAATCCGACATGGCGATTGCAGGATAGCGGGCTGGGATGAGGATTTTGAAAGAGTTTATAAAGTGGAAGCAGGACGCTGATTGGGCTTCGTGGTGGAGTAGTACGAAGCTGATTGGCTCGCTTCAGAGACGGATCAGCTTCTGATTGATGGAGGTAAGTCAGAGTTTCTTCAATTGAACTTCCGCTAGAGCTTCATATTAGAATGTCATAAATATGAAAAAGAGAGAAGATATATGAGAAGAGAGTTTGAAGACATTAAGGAGAAGGTTAATTTATTAGATATACTGAGGAAAAATTTAGGGAGTAAACACATACAAATAATTATTCGATTTCTAAAGAAAACGAAATTATTCCATAGAATTTAATTATAGTAAGTGTGTTTGTGAGTGAAGGAATGATATACAAAGCTGTGCACAAATATGTTTATATTTTTAAGTGTGAATGTGTGAATGTATGTTTAGAAGAAGTTAGGGTAGAATGTATCAGGATCAATATTTAAACCATCACGAACCACACTCCATACCAGTAAGTTGCGGTAATGCTACTAACAGTTTGTTGCCAACCGCCATAAAACTCGACAAGAAGAAGAAGAAGACAGACAAGTACTCCGTACGTGAGCGGGGCGGAGCGATGACGGAGTATGTGGAATCTGGGGGTAAAGGAGGACAAATACACGTCCGGCTGGGTGCAGCGCCGGACGCCGGACAGTGCAATGAAAATCCGGACTGTCCGCCCGAAAGCCGGACATCTGGCCACCCTATCTGCAGTCGAGCAACTTTGCGGGATATACGAACTCGAGGAAGAGAAGACGGGTGCACAACGCCACGCTAGCGGTAAATATATGTTCGATTACTGGTAGCTATGCTAAAAGCAGCCTAGCTTAGCTAGGCAAGCTAAAGACAACCTAGCCTAGCTAGGTAAGCTAAAAGCAGCCTAGCCTAAAGCTTTACTAAAGTGTATTTTTTGTGATTCACAGGAAGCATTATGCCGTCTTAACAACTCGGAGTCTAATTGCAGGCGCTATGAACCGGCAGGGGTAAGGTTTAAAGAATATGCTTTCATTCTGCGGTAAAAGGACATGGATACGGATGGATACCGACCATAGCTGTACTTTTTTTTTTTTCACAGACTACAGTCGCCTCACAATGAGGCGGTGACCTCCTATTTGCTCGGATTTGCACGATGTTGATAAAGACGACATTGTGTGTAAGTGACTTGTTTTAATGTTTTCTCCTTCCTTGTTACTGTGACTTGCGTTTGATTTTTTTTATTTTTTTATTCATACCACTCTCATTTAATTGTTTTCCAGCTGCCTGTAAGACGTATTATGAGACGGTATGCAGGAGCTTCAGATACACGCTGCTAGCCAGCACGCTGCGTGCGGAGGCTGCCAGGCTATCTGCTCGGAGTCGGGCCAGAAGAAAGAGGGTAAGACTTTATTTGGTGACTATTTTTCGGGTGCATTGATAAATGTGTTGTGTCCATATGCAGTGCGCTGATTCATGTTTTTTTTTTTCAGCTGCTGAAGGCGAGGCAGAGTGTGCTGGCAGATGAGGAAGTGGAACTCTGTAAGTCCGCCACCGTCGACCTCATGTCCGACGAAGAAGAAGACGTCGTTGGCGGTGTCTCTGGATGGATTGTACGGTCGTCGCCATTTCGTAGGCCGGATCTCACTGAACTCTGTGTTAAGCTGCAGTCCCGGTTAGAAGCGATGTCGAAGTACAAGGCCACGCACAGTAGGCGTCTGCACATCGGACCTGCCTCGGAGGGAATGCTGCCTGTTACCTCCAACCCCGAGGAAGCAAACGGACCGTTCACGGAGTTGTAATTTTTAGATACGCATGTGTTTGGGTACGCGTTGTAAATAGTTGTGTGTGTTTTAATAAAGCTCTTTCTTTGCATAAACAGCTTCCTGGCAAATCTTCATTTCCTGTATAAATTCATTCATGTCCTTGATGGTAGCATAATAATTGTGTAGTAGTGTAGGATAACATAAATACACAGCATATGAATGAATAAATATATGAATGAATAAATATATGAATATATATATATATGAATGAATAAATATATATATATATATGAATAAATATATATATGTAAATATATATATATGCCAACCAATCACGAGCGACTTCACTTGTTTAAAAAGAAGTGGTTCCGTCCAATACTCAGTAAGAAAATTAAAGCCTGGCGTGGCCACGTGTGGTTTTGCTGCCAATCACGAGCGATTTCATTTGTTTGAGAATAGTGGTTTCAGCCAATACTGAGAAGGTTATTCAAGCCAGACCTGGCCAGCCGCGCGGGTTTGCTGCATTCATATGCTAATTAGGGCCATTAGTACAGCTGATCGCTCTCCTGATCGCTCTCTTGTCCGTTTCCGACAATTTGTGGCACGACAAACGTGGACAAGCACGGGTTGCAAATTGTCGGAAACTGACGAAAATCAGGCAGATCTGCGGGAGTTTACGGGGGTTTACGGGGACGAAAATCTCACTTTTCATGCAGTGTCTATGCCACTGTACAACCTGGATCTTGGCGATGAGACCCTCGCTGAAACCAAACCCCCTCATGGTTTTCCAGAGGAAGCCGTGCTCAACGCGGTCAAACGCCTTTTCTTGATCTAATGAAATCAAGCCGGCTTGAATGAACCAGAGACCTCCAAAACATCCCGAATTAGGTAGACGTTGTCTACCATGGACCTGCCGGCGACGCAATAGGTCTGATCCCGGTGGAGGCCAGCTGCCGCACAGCGTGTTGGGCCGCTGGATGCGGCTCTGGATGATTGCAGTCTAAAAGCTCATTTTCGGTACAGTTAAAATCCCCGCCTAAAAAACATAATCATCAGACTCACAATCACCCAACCTTTCCCCAATTTTTTCAAAAAAACGCTTTTTCTCTGCATTGGTAATAGGTGCATAAATATTAATAAAAACTAAGCTAAAAAGATCACACTTTGCTTTGACTAAATGACAAATCCCCTGAATGACATGCTCAACTTCTGTAGAAGTTGGGGTGAACGTTCTGGAGAAAAGAATCCCCACCCCAGCACTCTGGGAGGTGCTGTGGCTCAAGATGACCTCCCCCCTCCACTCTGTACCCCAATCTTCTTCAGTTAAAATATCACTATGGGTTTCTTGTAAAAACACGACATCAATTCTTTTTTGTTTTAAGGTTTGATAAATTAAAGCACGTTTTTCAGCCTCCCTCGCCCCGTTAAGATTCAAAGATGCAATTTTAAAAGAATCCATAATGGGTAAGAAGCTAAAACCAACACACCAAAAAACTATAAAAAGTAATAAAATGCTGTTGTGCATCATTCTGTTTAAAGCTGTTTTCTGACTTTGGACATTATTTTACTTAATCTAAAGATTTGTCTATCACTTAAACCTGATGGCCCCTTGTTGCTGATGTGATATCTTGCAGATGAATAAAAATAATCTTAAATCAGGAAAATATCCCTCTATTTTTAATCCCTTAAAACCTTTGTTATTCACTAAAAAAATCCTAAAAGATTCTGTATAAAGGGTATAAAGGCTCTTTATCACTGGACTGTAAAACACACGAAAAAAGGCCGAAAAGTGGAAAGCAGTAGCAGCGCCGGCAGTAGTAAGATGGAGTACACTTTTAAATGTGAGTATTATTTTTGTTTTTTTTTACTGAACATCTATTAAAATACATGATGGTAACGGAGCCACCGGGATGTGTAGGACCAGCTAAAGCTAAAGCTTAGAGCTAACCTGTTGATACGAAACGCTCAACAACAATTAAAAGCCTCCACACAAATGTCACAATTATTAACCTACATCTTGTAACTTTGCTGATAGCCCTCACTAATCAGATTTATTTATTCTCATACAGTTTATTACACAGGATTAGAACTTTCAAAGCTTAATGCAGCTGAAGAAATAACATTAGTCCAGCTGTACTGGGTTGTCAATAGGGCTTGGTCGTCATGACGTAAGCACTTTGCGTCGCCGCCATCTTGATGGCCTCCTTTACCGCTGCTCATACTACTGCCTATGACTACCGCATACTGTACTCCCTCTCAGCTGTGTTTTAATTTGCTTAATTTCACCTTAACTTGATTTCAGCCATGGTAAACCGTTGCTGTATTGAGGGCTGTAACAGCGCAACACATGATCGCCATGGTAAAAACATAGAAAATGGGTTAACTTTCCACCGCTTTCCTGCCTGGAGGCGCAACCACAGAGACAAAGTGTCAGAAATAAATAGTCGTCGGTTAGCTTGGATCGCGGCTGTAAGATGACCGAACATAACTTTCCACAGTATCCCGATGTCAATGAGAGTGTGTTCCCCACATTTTCATTCTGGTAAGTTAAAGATGCACTGTTTTATTTTATAGCCTACAGTGTTTCTTTCTTTCAAAGTTGGGATCTTTTACGGGAAAATAATAAAAAAGGCAGCGGGAAAAGGCTGAAATACGTGAGAAACCCGGAGGGTTTAGGGAGGGTTGGCAGTTAACGTTACTAACTACACCTTTGAAACACAGCAGCTAGTTAAAAGCAGGTTCCAGAGCCCGTCTGAGCACAGCTTACCTTTGTACGGATTACTGTGTTCCCGCTGTTTGCTGGCTTTATGATCTGCAGCTCCTGAACCCATCCATTCGTGAACTGCGCATGAGACTCCAAGGACTTGTAGCTTCGGAACTGTTTTGAAGTATAGGCGCTCACTCATTGGTTTGGAACCTCATATGGATCCAAATTATAAATAATGCTGATTTTGTCAACATACCGGTCCCTGGCTTCTCTACTTAATGTGTCCCGGTAAATTCCAGATCCTTTTCGGGATTTTAACATCTTTTTTCTCTCTACTTCTATGTCTCTTCTTTCAACAACAATGTTGTATCAGAGCTATGTTTACGTTCGCGTAGCTCTCAATATGGCCGCCACGTCCCACAATGCAACGCGGATCCCGAGCCCTATATACTGCAATTGTTGGGAGCTGGAAAAATTCCACCTTTCTCCAGCAGAGTCCGCCGTGGATCCTCTGAGGGAGCCTCCTGCACAGCTGCAGCTCATCAAGATCATCAGAGGATCCACTACTTAAGCTGTCTTCAGACCTTGCCTCAACGCCGCAGTGTTGTTCCAGTTGGTCAGCGCTTAAGCCTAGATCCTCAGTGTTACTCTATGACTTTTGAATCCAGCTTGGATTCTAACCCTTGTCTCTGTCTTCCAGGAAACCTGTGCCTCCTCTGTGAAAGCTCAGGAAGAGCTAACCTGCCGAGCCGACCCTCAGAGCCAAACCTGAAGAATCACAGAGAACCTCCAAGCAGCTCTGGACTAGAGCTGGGAAACCCTAAACCAAGGTCTGTTCATATTAGACGTGAGACGCTGAAGCAGCAAACGGACTCTGCTGATGAACTCTTCTCCAGATCCAACAGAGACTCTCCCAAAGCTAACCTCAAGAACCCTTAAGGTACAATCAGTGAACTTCAGGAAATCAAACCTCTGTTGGCAACGCTAACTGAACTGTCTCCCACGCAGACTCCGGTGAACCAGTATATTCTGTGTGCTTGTGCATCAATAAACTTGTTAAACTTTCATCCCTGAGTCCGTCAGTGGTGTTCTGCATTCTTGGGTCGCTCTTAGTGAACCCATCATGACAGCAATACCGTTTGAATACTCAATAATGTATAGTTTATTTACAGTACAGTAAAATAAGGTTTAAAGTATTATTCATTGGAAGAACAATGCCGGCGTAATTATACAGAACAGTAATTTTGCCTGTTGACATAAGAGAAATATGATTTACATGTCATTTTGTTCCAGGGAGCAGGGAGCAGACAGAGGAGTTGATAAAACTCCGTGGGCAAAATGACCACCTTTTTACCGGTGCCAAAAATACTGCTGCAGTCGGTTGGAGGTAAGAGTTGAGGCATAATTCCATATACATGTTGCATTTCTATGTAAAAGTCACACAAGTTAAAAGAAGTCCTGTTCAAACACCAACGTACAAATATAATCTTTTGATCACATGAAATGATGCCCAGATGCCATTTTTTATAAATCTTATATTTGTGATAGAAGTGATCCTTGTGTGTTTATCTCTTCTCATTTCTCTTGTTTAGAACAATCCTGCAGAAAATGGGCCTTGGAGGTTAAAGTTGAGCCACAACAGGCCAAAAAAAGTGGGACAACCTAAAAAAAAAATACAAAGTATGTTCAGGTTTGGATAATGTAATGAAATACACATATACATATAGATAGATAGATAGATAGATAGATAGATAGATAGATAGATAGATAGATAGATAGATAGATAGATAGATAGATAGATAGATAGATAGATAGATAGATAGATAGATAGATAGATAGATAGATAGATAGATAGATAGATAGATAGATGTGTGTGTATATGTGTAGGGAAATGACATCTGACATATATCAGGTTCATTTACACTTTGAGTTAGCTTGAAAAAAGTCATCTCAAAGTTATTACTCCAAAGTCGTCTCTTTTTCTGTAGAATTTCATTAATCCATCCAAATCATGAAACACTCATTTTTTCTAGTTTTAAAGAAACACTACAGAAAATTGCATCTGTTAACACAAATTGTTTTCCTCTACTTTAGGAATGCAAAGATCCAGGGACAGGGCAGGGGGTCAGTGGGAACCCTACTGCTGCCACCTGGCCCTGGTTTGTCCTCATGGATGATGTATTAGGACAGAGGCCCTCTGTTTCCCCACCTGTCCTAATTGCCTCCATCCCTGAGGACACACCAGTGCCAGGTGCTGCAGAGGCTGGGCAGCATCAGGGTGACCATGAGGAAGAGAGTGAGGATGAGAGGCCAGGACAGAGGAGGGAAAGGAGGAAGAGAAGAAGGAGTGACGAGTTGGTTGATTTGATCAGGGAGGATATGAGATGGCAGAGGGAAGCAGAAGAGAGAAGAGAAAGAGAGAGCCGGGAAAGGATGGACAGATTGTTTAATTTATTAGAGAGGATGATGGACAGACGTTAATTTTTGTTGGTGTGTTCTTTTTTTTGTTGTTGCTGTTTTTACAAGTTCAGGTTATGTGTTGCTGTTATTAAATTAAATTATTAAATCGTTTACCAAAGTTATTGTTGTCGGTGTGTTCTTAAAGTCTTTTAACCTTTTTACATTATCTGTTTCATCACTTCTTTACAATTTAAGTAAACTTAAAACAACTTCTCAGTGACATCAACTTATTTTTAGAGATGCAATTATATACAATAAACTAATAAAAATATTTTTAACTATTTACATTCAATTTTAACCACTACAGCTATTTACAGAATATATAAAAGAAATACTATAAAAGAACATATATATACAATATCGACTGAGCAGGAGTCCCTGGTGGTGCTGCTGGACTGGATGGGATGCCACACAGATGACCTTGGAGTCTTCTGACTGTGAGTGGGACATCATCTGGGGGGTGGGGGGGGATGCCTCTCTCCACTGTTCACCACATCGTCCATTAGGGTTTGAAGGGCTGACCCAATCGACGGCTGCCATGTTACTAAAAATGTTTAAGAAGACGCATAAAATGACTTTACTACACCTGTTTTCATAACCCTGAAATGAGAACAGCTAAAAAGTGATTCTACTTGCCATCTAAATGTAATCGTGGTCGGGTAGACCCTTCTCCAGGGCAGACACCTCGGCAGACAGCTGGTCCCGCCAGTGAGCACCACTGACTGCCTCCAACATGTTCTCCCCCTCCTCATCCTCTGGTATGTCGTCCTGCTCTTCATCCTCTGTCACCGGCTCCCAGGCAGATGTTGTGCAGGACAGCACATGCCGTTATGACCTGTAGAAAAAAGAAGACAAAAAACATTTTATAGTATATTTGAAGAAATTAATTTAAAGCTTTTTATCATTTATCTATAAGCAATAATTCTCTGATTTAGTAACATACCTGAGGCACAAAGGTGTGGTGCACCTCCAGCGCTTTGAGGAAGATGGCCCTGAACGTCGTCTTCATCATCCCAAAGGCACGCTCTATGATGGAGTGTGCCCTGGAATGATGGCTGTTAAAGCGCTGGGCTCCCACACCTTGTACCGGCAACTTGAAGGGAGTGATGAGGGGGAGTGGGTGTTGGCAGAGGCGTGCACAGACATTTTGGGGGGCAGGTGCTCAGGAGGGGGGGAGGGCACTTTTTAGCGCACGTGGAACACTTAATTATTTAAAAAAAATACACGCATGTTGAAAGAAATTTGACTTTTATTTGTAACATTCTCTAAACGTGAGTTTTCAATGGAAAAAAGTCACACCACCAACAGAACAGACTAAAGCATACTTCTTTCATCTGGCTCATCTCCCTGTTTTCCCTCATCCATCTGTTCTCCCTCATCCTGGTCTTTTTCTGTCTCTGTGTCTTCCCTGAACTCTTCCTCATCTCCTGTCCTGGTAGATGTTGATGTTATAGAGCTTCCCTGCTGTGACTGGCTACAATATAATATTAATAACCATCATGACAATAATAATAATAATAATAATAATAATAATAATAATAATAATAATAATAATAATAATAATAGCTTTAACAAATATGCCACATTAGTTTAAATAATGGGCTATTAGGGCAACATGACTGGAAGTCTTGTCACGTGGATATGACTTATGGTAGCCTACAAAATAATAGCTATTTTAATACCTGCTACTCAAACCACTTAGAAATAAGCTTTTAAGATTTTTCAATACGATTAACCCTCCTTTCTTGGCATTGTGCTGCAATTACTAAATCAATATACAATTAAGACGGTAAAGAGACCAAAATGTGTTAATTTATGTTGCCTAACGAAACCTATACAACAGAAAACATTTGTCTTATCACATAGATTTGTACGGAAGAGGATTAGGGCCACTGAAAAAAAAAAAAGTTAACTGATTTTTTAATTTTATTTCAGTTTAACATGGGAAAAAAGTCAGAATTCTGACTTTTTGCTCAGAATTCTGACATAAAGTCAGAATCTGACTTTTTTATTGTCAGAATTCAGTCAGAATTCTGAGATTAAAGCCAGAATACTGAGCAAAACGTCAGAATTCTGAGAAAAAAGTCGGAATTATGAGAAAAAAGTCGGAATTCTGAGATTAAAGTCAGAATTCTGAGAAAAAAGTCAGAATTTTGACTTTTTTCCCATACTAAACTGAAATAAAATTTAAAAATCAGTTAACTTATTTTTTTTTTCAGTGGCCCTAATCCTCTTCCGTAGATTTGCATTTGCAAACTCTACCGAAATTATTTGTAGCCTATGTGGTCGTCCTCACGTTATCTGTCATTAACTTGGGCTACAGTGTAAAACTTTCAGAATCAGGTTTATTGCCATTGTTAGTGAAGGAGTTCACAAACTAGGAATTTTTTGTGGTACAATCGTGCAACATGAAACATATAATATGGAATAGGTAAATAAAATTATAAAAATATCTAAAAACTGTGGGTATACGTCATGCAATAAAATAGACTAATATATACACTTAAGATAAAAATATGGATATAAAATATAAAAAGTAAAATAGCATCTTACAAGGAGACAACTAGTTTATCAGGTGACCAGTCGGCAAAAATGCTTGTTTGGTGCTGCTGAATCAGACATTTTAATACACAACTAAATTATTTTGATTAATCTGTATATTAACTGGCTAATGGGACACCGGAGAAGCAGCCTGTCAGCGACCGTTCCTGCTATGATGCTGCGCATCTGCCATGCCCTGCGGGCGACTGTGCGAGTTCACGTGACAAAGGAAGAGAGAGAGGCTGGTCGGGCGTGCGTAAGGAAGTGGCTCATTTCAGGGCATTGTTTCAGTCGTTTTTAATGGCTCAGGTTTTCAAAAGATCATTTCAAAACCGACCTCAGTAAAATCTTAATAATATTAATAATAATTAAAAAAAATGAGTTTCAAAAGGGCATTTTCTTTGATAAAGGGCAAACTTCCTAGTGCTTTAGCACCACCTAGTGTCTATGTATGCACGCCCCTGGGTGTTGGAGACACGGGTACCCACCATCTGCCAAGATGAAGTGGCCCGGAGGAGGGTAGATGGCCCGCCTGTACAATGGGCTGTTCCGGAACACGCTGGAGTCATGCACCGACCCCGGCCAGCCCACGTACGTGTTGATGAAGCGGCCCTGATGGTCACAAACTGCCTGTAGAATGATGGAGGAGAACAGTTTCCTGTTGCGATAGCAGTGACCATCAGGACCGCTTGGAGGCTTGATCCTCACATGGCAGCCATCCATCGCTCCAAAAGCTTTCAGAAAAGCTCTGTGTCCTGCCAGCCCTTCAAACCCCTCTAGTGAATGTTAACCCCTTAACGCCTGGTGTTGCCAATTTGGGACCAAACAATTCTGGCCTTTACTTATTTTACTTCATCTAGATCCACTATTTAACTTTTTTTTTCATTTTTATATTTATTTTTCCTGTATTATTTTTCTGTTATCTAATTGCAAATAAAATCAGGCAGTAAGTGGATAACAATTTAGACAAATAAGGATTTATTTCTCAATAATACAGTTTGCCTTCTCCACACAACAGTAGTGATAGTGAAAGTAGTGATTTAAGTCAGTTATTTACAGGGATTGTAAACATTTAACTATTCAATTCAAATACTAAAGTTACAAACATAAGCTTATACCAAGTCTTAAAAATAAATCTAAAATTTGATATTTAACGATATTCGTCAATCTGCTGACAAGTGTTTGATTAATAACTGGTATATTATGATCATTAGCAGACCCTAGTGGGGGAAAATAATAGCAGGTAAATGTTACCTCTCCACTGCGCTCTGCCAGTCTCAAAAAAATCTGGTGCCGGTTTTGCTGCCGCCGAATCCGACTCTCCTCCTCCAACAACAAGTAAATAAAATAAAATAAAAATTTCCGTGTCCATTTCGGTTGATTCTTCTGTTAAATGTCTAATTTCTAAATTTTTAATGGCGCGGTTTTTCCCGGGCTTTGTGTAGACACGATGACGTCGTGTCGTAACCAGGAAGTGCTCCAAAGGCTAGACCGTCCCATTTACCAACGGCTGAGGATCCTCCGGAGTAGCCTACCAAGTATGGGTCCTCCGGAGGCTAGGTAGGCTGGGTCCTCGGAAGTACGCAGCCTGCGAATTGAGACACAGCTAACGTCCTCCTTTTTGGTGCTATAGAAATGGCCACCCTACCCAGCTATATAAGGGCTGTTTGCCATTTAGAAATAGCTGCTTGTTTTGTTTATGAGGATCCAAAATAAATGGTGGTCTTCAGCTTTTTTAGAGCTTTAGATCTCTCTCTGTGTTTCTGTTAGCTAGTTGTAGATGACATCCCGTTTAATCAGAAGGAATCCTGTCAGATTGTCCTTCCATCGAGTTGGTGTGGTTGGTTAACTGATTTGGTTCCTTCCATTAAAGTTAAATACTATCCTGGCCCCATACAGTTAATAACCTTAGGCTGCATATCTAGATAAAATCAAAATTTTCTGCAGCTGTATTTTGTTTTTAAAAAAGCTAACCAAACTTGCTAGATAGGTTTGTTAAAGCCCTCATGGGGAGTCTTTCAGCCTCCAGCTAAGCTCGGCCCACAGAAATACATCACGATGTTCACCAAATGTGTAAGACATCAGAATCAGTTACTTGATGAGTCGCATAGATTCCTCTTAATTCTTCTGTTAAAGAAAGCTAATCAGAATCTATTCAACCTTATCTTTAAAGGTTTGTAAAACTAGAACTGGCCTCCATTAGAGAAGCACTAACAAGTTGAACCTTTTAGGAATACAGAATTGTTGAAATATTGTACTCAGTCTGTGTGGAAGAAACATCCTAGACTGCCCTGTCATCCATTTTATGGTACATAAAAGTTTGTTATGTAACCTCTGGTCATATGTCAAGTTTTACTTTAATTGAGATTGGTTCCTCTGAGAAGCATTGAAGCATTAGTTCTATATGCATTGCAGGAAGCACAAAGCAGAGATGGTAAGAGACGGAGAGAAGCCAACATTTCTGCAATCAAGCACATGTCCTGTTAGAGATTTCTGTCACTCATCCAAGGTTCTTCTCTCTGTTCCAGATATAGAAGTAAATCAGACAACTAGACGATGCGTGGATGAGAAATTACTGTGTTTATGCGACGATATACTGGAAAAAGAAATTCCTTCTCAGTAAATATTTTTTTGCAAGGCATCTATTATGCTAGCAATTATCAGCTACCTGCCCCATTCTGTCTTGTCTCATCCTTTCTCAGTCATTCCGTAAAAGTAAAAAAAAATATCCACTGGACAAATGTCAGACATTTGAATTGAGAAAGCTTCCTGGAGAGGTGGCGAAACGTCTTCAAATCTTGTAAAACCAAGTCCAGTGGATATTTTTTTAAGTTTTACGGAATTTCCCTGTTTATCCTCACCTTCCACCCACACAATTCTGCCATTTCTACATATTCATTCAACTCTGGCAAAGCGTATGGTGGTAAATGCTAATAGGTTCTCATGCTCACATACCATACACTGAGCGGTAAATGACTCTGTGTTTTTGTGTGTGTGTGTGTGGGTAAAAGACTGGCTGGTCAGTCCACTGCTCCATTAGCCAAATGGAGTTTCTATTAAATTAGAACCTGTCCCTTTACTCTGTCTCTGTCTGTCCTTTTCTCTCTCCCTCTCTCAATCACATTAGTGCTCTTATCCCATTTGTAGAGGCAGCACAGGCCGGGAGGAAGAAGCTTTGGGTGAAGTGAGGGGTGGAGTTATGATGTGGAAGTACTTTAGAAGAATATCAAGCCCTGGAATCGTGGAGATGCACAGGAAGCTGACGTGTGGATTGATACATATTTGGTGGGATTGTTGTTGGTTAGTGATAATTCATTTTATCTCAGATAAAAGAAAATGTTTAAAAAGAATGATCCATTTACAAGCCTCTGAAAGATTTCAATGCTTTTAATGATTTAAACAGGACTTTGGAAAATTAGTGTATTTTTCTACTATGCTTCTACTATACTAATTATTTGCATGTGTGTGAAGAGTTGTGTGTCTGTATCTTGATTTGTGTGCGTGAAGCTGGATTTGAAAATGCGTAAATAAATCTGGAAATGTGTGACAAGATTTGTTTGTCTGTACAACAATCTGCAAATGTGTAAAACTACTTGTGTTTGTAATCTGGTTTGCAGATTTGCAAATGTGCACTAAGATTTGTAAATGTGTAGAACAAACCTGTAAATACACACAGAGAGACTATGTTCGAAGTGTAACTCTGAAATACAGACAAATCACTGTTTACAAGTCAAGTTTTTTTGACGGTTGGCTCTCTTACTAACACAGACAAGATTTTTGCTACATTCCAAAAGAAATGTAAAACAATTCCCTCGACTTGGTTTCCACATTTGAAGACGATTCTCTCAAACTTCGAAACCAAGTCCAGTGGATTGTTTGAAATTTCTTTTTGAATAACTATGACCCGGATGACTGAGAACCTTCAACAGATTTCTCTGCACATGCGTAGAGAGGATTTATTTGTGTAATATCTGGATTTGCTGCCCTGAGCGCAGGCTCAAAATCTCACAGGCAGCCTATTCCTTTCCTATCCTGCAGCAGGAGTTGACGTGACAAGAAAAGATGGCTGCTAACAACAAGGTCGATTGGATGTTTGAGGCTACGAATAATCCATGTGTAAATAACTTTAGTTGAAAAAAAACAAATGGAACTTAACATATTTATAATATAATACAAATTTTGAAGTTGTCATGGATAGGCAAATTTAGATAATTAGTGGTGCTAATGTACAGGACTGCGTGGTACCGGTTGTTACCTCTATCACTCTTGCTCTTTTAAGACCGGAAGACGCAAAAATTACGGTGAGTTGTACTATGATCCGGATGAGGTTTTCTATGTGTGCAACAAGTTTGGTGACAGTATATTGGCCGTTATATGCTTAAAATAGAAATGAGAAAATCTGAGCAAATAGAGTTGTGCACATTTTTGATATCTTAAAATGTATCCTGTCAAGGAAAAAGTGTGAAATATGCTTTTTTTCCCCCTCTCCATCCCCAATGTGGCTCCTATCTTTCCACAAAGATAAAGGCAGCGCTGTAGGGAACCGCCTCATGGCAGCAACAAGAACGCACCAAAGGCAGCGTTCTGCAGCTAGCCTTGCCTCAGTAAATCATTCCCCCTGTCAGCCCCCACCCCAATGTATGCAATGTATGTGATGAACAGTTGTACTGAAACTGAAATCTCAATTACAATGTAAATTGCTGTCGACAGAGGATCCTGTTTGGGTTAACTGAGTGTTGTAGCTGTCCAGATGATCTCCATCTGAGGTTAAGTTATTTTTTCTATGATATCTCTGTATCTCAGTAACTCTAACTGACCACAACTACTTTAAAACACAGCGCCTTCTGGTGCACTTTTCTACTGAGCACTTGTCAGTTTCACACAGTTTTATTTCTGGTAGTAAGGAGTAGCTAGCCTAGGCTAGCGCTAGCTTAGCATTGCTATGGCTTCTCTTTCTCCCTTCCTTGACTCTTTTCCAACTCTTCCTTCTTCCTCTCCTGCTCTCTGTGTCAGATGTTCAGTTATTCCTCTGCCTCCTTTAGTGATAATGGGAAGTGTAATAAGTGTAGTATTTTTGTAGCTTTGGAGGCAAGGGTGTCAGAGTTAGAATCCAGGGCCGTTTCTCAATATGCGCTCTTGAGCTTTCTTTTGTGCTCGTGTACTCGTGACACGTCATCAGCCTCAGCCTGAGTACCGTTCCAATTCTCCAGAACGCCAGATCAAGAACGCACCAAATCCCCGGATGTTGTTCTCCCCCCCGCCCTCTTTATCGAGCATGCATCAGAGCAGACTTGTGCGTTCTTCAGACTGACCGCTTTCCCAGAATGCCACAGAAGGCCACAGCTTCATTCGAGACAGCGCTCACAGTGGTAAGTTAAACATTCCCTTTTCTGTTGCTGTTGTTCTTCTAAAATACGTTTTGAAATCGTTTGAGGCGATAACATTATACATTTAAGCCTCCCTGTGTGGCCTGTTTACAGAGTTAGTGCGAAATAATAAAAAAAAAGTCAGACGTTGAGCGGACCAGAGTGACCAGCAGACCTCCGAGGGTAACCGCAGCCAGGGCTAATGTTACCCCGTCTGTAGTGCACTTCTCTCAGTCTAGTTATGTGTGAACTACCGCTCGTTCTGATGGCGTTTTTTTGCTTTAATTCGGCTAAACGTCCATTTGTTTTGTGTTTATCTGACTGGCTTGTGCTGCTTTATTAAGTCAATACTTGCTGGAATAAATTGTAAATGTCTCCAAAGGACAACATCAACATCCAGACCATCATGGCTGAACTCTTGGAAAAAACGCATAACTGTAGGCAGAAGAAGCAGTTAGTTATCAGCTATTATATAGGTTGCAAAATATGTTTGGTTTGTGTAAAGTAATTCCTAATTTACATTTATATTTTAAACAGGGACCACAGAATAAATCCAGGCCCTTATAAATTGGCGCATTGCAAATGACAGCTTATTTACTGGCAAAAGGAACTCCTCCAAAACCGGATGGGAATGAGTAATTTTAATTTATGTCTGCCTAAATGTCCATCTTCAGCTCTTGTAATGCTAAACTTGTTTTTGTTATTCAACTAGTGATTTTGTGAGAGCCTCTGGCCTGCAGGTCACAGCAAAGCAGGCCAAGAAGAAGTGGCACAATTTGGTGCAAAAATACAAGGTAAAATAACAAAACTCCCTGCATAATATTAGCTCACGTTATGTTTTATTCACACCACATTTCTGGTATTACCACAGAAAACCCAGTGTTGAGGGATTGTACAATTGTACAGATTGACTAAAATGATAAACCATTTTTCAGGAACTCCGAGACCCACCTACTGGGCAGGGGGTTGAGGCTGGTGGTGTGACTGCTGCCACCTGGCAGTGGTATGAGCTGCTTGATGCTGCACTCCAGGGGCAGCACAATACCAGTCCGCCCCTGGTTGTGGCCAGCAGCTCGTCTGACTCTGCCGGTGGGGGGGTGACGACCTCAGCCTCTACCCCTTCCTCAACACCAGAAAGGACAGAGAGGCAGGCCAGGAAGAGAAGCAGTGAGGTCCTGCTTGACTTCTTGAAGGAGCAGGCTGAGAGGGATGAGGAGAGAGAGAGGTCAGCCTTGGCTAGGGAGGAAGCCAGGGACAGAGAGGCTTCTGAAGGGGCCAATAAATATTTGGCCCTTTTTGAAAAACTTGTTGAAAAGTTATAAATAAAATATAAAAATGTTTTTCCTTTCTAAGTGAGTTTCTTCTGAGTGAGGACAAAAATAATTAAGAGGAGAAAGAGAGTGTTGGGATCTGGAGATTTACCTTTCTCCAGCAGAGTGCACTTTGGGTCTCCTGGGCTGGAGCCTCCAGCACACCTGAAGCGCATCAGCCCATCAGGATACCTTCCTACATAAGCAGCAGCCAGACCTTCCTTCAACGCCGCAGTTAGAAAGAATCTTAGTTGTCTCTAGAGAGAAACCTGATTCTAACCTGCCTCTGTCTTCTTGCTCACAGGAAACCCGTCTAAAGTCTGGAAGCTCTGGATGACCTTTGCATGTAAACCTGCCTGCCTGCCCAAGGGAGCCAAACCTGAAGATTTCAATCTGGACTCCTCCTGCTGCTCTCAAGGAAGAGCTGGAAACTCAAATCAAGGTCTGCCACTCACAAGTCAGAAGCTAGACGCTGCTGCTGCTGAGCACTCTGCTGAACCAACAGCCTCTGGACCACACCGGTTCCCTCTCTCACAAAGATCAGTCTGGACCTCTTCAAGGTATACTCTGAATAATCTAAACTCAACTAACCATCTGACTGTCTGGCTAATCAAACTATCCGTCTCTGCAGACATCAGTGAATCCAGCCCCGGACCAGTGCCTGAACCAGTTCATGTCCTCTATGTGAAAACCTTTCAATAAACTCTGTTATACTTTTACTCTGCTTCCAGTGGTGTTCTGCATGTGGGTTAAGTCTCTTAAGCCAATCATGACAGAACACTGCGGCCAAACACAAAACCCAGAAGATCACCTCCTGAGGAGGCTTGAGGAGCAAGCTGCCCAAATCCAAGGACATGCACTCACCCTCCGTGAGTTAAACACTCATATTGAACAGGTTCTCTTCTGAGTCCAACTTTTCATGTACCTTTTCTGAATTTATATCTGAGTTTTCTCAAGTTTTCAACCATGACTCGGACAAAACTATTGATTCCTGAGCCCTGCTGATTTTAAAGCAGGGAAATTCGACAGTGGCTGAGTTCTCCATTGACTTCCGGGTTAAAGCCGCAGCCTCAGGCTGGAACGAGTGCGCACTTAAAGAGAAGTTTTTGGTTCCAAGCTTCAAATCAGCAGTTGAGGCTAAAACATGCTTTTCACACTGAGAGGAGCTCAATTTGGCCTCCTTAGCTGAAACAGACAAACCGTTAATGATACAGCCATGATCATTTCTGGCAATCATTTTGAGCTGAAAACTAACAATATAGAGTACATTTAAACTGAAGTTTTTGGTTCCAAGCTTCAAATCAGCAGTTGAGGCCGAAACGCACTTTTCACACTGAGAGGAGCTCAATTTGGCCTCTCTAGCTGAAACAGACAAACTGTTAATGATACATCGTTGATCATTTCTGGCAATCATTTTGAGCTGAAAACTAACAATATAGAGTACGTTTAAACAGAAGTTTTTGGTTCCAAACTTCAAATCAGCAGTTGAGGCCGAAACGCACCCTCTTCACACTGAGAGGAGCTCAATTTGGCCTCTCTAGCTGAAACAGACAAACTGTTAATGATACAGCCATGATCTTTTCTGGCAATCATTTTGAGCTGAAAACTAAAATCATAAAGTAGATTTGAGCAGATGTTTTTGGTTCCAAGCTTCAAATCGCCAGTTGAGGCCAAAACACACTTTTCACACTGAGAGGAGCTCAATTGGGCCTCTCTAGCTGAAACAGACAAACCATTAATGATACAGCCATGATCTTTTCTGGCAATCATTTTGAGCTGAAAACTAACAATATAAAGTAGATTGAAACAGAAGTTTTTGGTTCCAAGCTTCAAATCGGCAGTTGAGGCCAAAACGCACTTTTCACACTGAGAGGAGCTCAATTTGGCCTCCCTAGCTGAAACAGACAAACCGTTGATGATACAGCCATGATATTTTCTGGCAATCATTTTGAGCTGAAAACTAACAATATAAAGTAGATTGAAACAGAAGTTTTTGGTTCCAAGCTTCAAATCGGCAGTTGAGGCCAAAACGCACTTTTCAAACTGAGAGGAGCTCCATTGGTCCTCTCTAGCTGAAACAGACAAACCGTTAATTATACAGCCATCATCTTTGTTGGCAATCATTTTGAGCTCAAAACTAACAATATGAAGTAGATTTAAACAGATTTTTTGCTTCCAAGCTTCAAATCAGCAGTTGAGGCCCAAACGCACTTTTCACACTGAGAGGAGCTCAGTTTGGCCTCTCTAGCTGAAACAGAAAAACCGTTAATGATACAGCCATTATCTTTTCTGAACAATCATTTTGAGCTGAAAACTAACAATATAAAGTAGATTTGAGCAGATGCATTTGGTTCCAAGCTTAAAATCAGAAGCTGAGGCCGAAACAGGCTTTTCAGACCGCGAGGTGCTCAATTTGGCCTCTCTAGCTGAAACACACAAACCATTAATGATACAGCCATGATCTTTTCTGGCAATCATTTTGTGTCAAAAACTAAGAAAATAAAGTAGATTTGA
>NW_024038464.1:0-31021 GCF_016077235.1 Cyprinodon tularosa | reverse complement strand
CCCCCCCTGTTGCTTTCTGAAGAAGTGGAAGCTAAAACCCCGGATGCCAGGTACCCAAAGTTTGATGCTTAGCCTAACCTGAACTCAGCTACCAGCCATCTCCCTTTTCCTGCACAGACCCCAGTGAACCAGCCCCCTGTCAGAACTGTTCCGGTTTCATATTCATGTGCTTGTGCTCCTTTAATAAACTCTTTGGACTTTTACCTGTCTATCCGTGTGTGTTCTGCATCTTGGGCTTCACTTAGAGAAAACCCATCATGACAAAACCAGAGCCCTTTATAAACCAGAGCCCTTTATAAACCAAAGCCCTTTATAAACCAGAGCCCGTTATAAACCAGAGCCCATTATAAACCAGAGCCCTTTATAAACCAGAGCCCTTTATAAACCAAAGCCCTTTATAAACCAAAGCCCTTTAGAAACCAGAGCCCTTTATAAACCAGAGCCTGTTATAAACCAGAGCCCTTTATAAACCAAAGCCGGTTATAAACCAGAGCCCGTTATAAACCAGAGCCCTTTATAAACCAAAGCCGGTTATAAACCAGAGCCCTTTATAAACCAGAGCCCTTTATAAACCAAAGCCCTTTATAAACCAGAGCCCGTTATAAACCAGAGCCCTTTATAAACCAGAGCCCTTTATAAACCAGAGCCCTTTATAAACCAGAGCCCGTTATAAACCAGAGCCTGTTATAAACCAGAGCCCTTTATAAACCAGAGCCTGTTATAAACCAGAGCCCTTTATAAACCAGAGCCCTTTATAAACCAGAGCCCTTTATAAACCAGAGCCCGTTATAAACCAGAGCCCTTTATAAACCAGAGCCCTTTATAAACCAGAGCCCTTTATAAACCAGAGCCCGTTATAAACCAGAGCCCTTTATAAACCAGAGCCCTTTATAAACCAGAGCCCTTTATAAACCAGAGCCCGTTATAAACCAGAGCCCTTTATAAACCAGAGCCCTTTATAAACCAAAGCCCTTTATAAACCAGAGCCCTTTATAAACCAGAGCCCTTTATAAACCAGAGCCCTTTATAAACCAGAGCCCTTTATAAACCAAAGCCCGTTATAAACCAGAGCCCGTTATAAACCAGAGCCCTTTATAAACCAGAGCCCTTTATAAACCAGAGCCCTTTATAAACCAGAGCCCTTTATAAACCAGAGCCCTTTATAAACCAGAGCCCTTTATAAACCAAAGCCCTTTATAAACCAGAGCCGTTATAAACCAGAGCCCTTTATAAACCAGAGCCCGTTATAAACCAGAGCCCTTTATAAACCAGAGCCCTTTATAAACCAAAGCCCTTTATAAACCAGAGCCCTTTATAAACCAGAGCCCTTTATAAACCAGAGCCCTTTATAAACCAGAGCCTGTTATAAACCAGAGCCCTTTATAAACCAGAGCCCTTTATAAACCAGAGCCCTTTATAAACCAGAGCCCTTTATAAACCAGAGCCCTTTATAAACCAGAGCCTGTTATAAACCAGAGCCCTTTATAAACCAGAGCCCTTTATAAACCAGAGCCCTTTATAAACCAGAGCCCTTTATAAACCAGAGCCCTTTATAAACCAAAGCCCTTTATAAACCAGAGCCCTTTATAAACCAAAGCCCTTTATAAACCAAAGCCCTTTATAAACCAGAGCCGGTTATAAACCAGAGCCCTTTATAAACCAGAGCCCTTTATAAACCAGAGCCCGTTATAAACCAGAGCCCTTTATAAACCAAAGCCCGTTATAAACCAGAGCCCTTTATAAACCAGAGCCCTTTATAAACCAAAGCCCTTTATAAACCAGAGCCCGTTATAAACCAGAGCCCTTTATAAACCAGAGCCCTTTATAAACCAGAGCCCTTTATAAACCAGAGCCCTTTATAAACCAGAGCCCTTTATAAACCAGAGCCCTTTATAAACCAGAGCCTGTTATAAACCAGAGCCCTTTATAAACCAGAGCCCTTTATAAACCAAAGCCCTTTATAAACCAGAGCCTGTTATAAACCAGAGCCCTTTATAAACCAGAGCCCTTTATAAACCAGAGCCCTTTATAAACCAAAGCCCTTTATAAACCAGAGCCCTTTATAAACCAAAGCCCTTTATAAACCAGAGCCTGTTATAAACCAGAGCCCTTTATAAACCAGAGCCCTTTATAAACCAAAGCCGGTTATAAACCAGAGCCCGTTATAAACCAGAGCCCTTTATAAACCAAAGCCGGTTATAAACCAGAGCCTGTTATAAACCAGAGCCCTTTATAAACCAGAGCCCTTTATAAACCAAAGCCCGTTATAAACCAGAGCCCGTTATAAACCAGAGCCCTTTATAAACCAGAGCCCTTTATAAACCAGAGCCCGTTATAAACCAGAGCCCTTTATAAACCAGAGCCCTTTATAAACCAGAGCCCTTTATAAACCAAAGCCCTTTATAAACCAGAGCCCTTTATAAACCAAAGCCCTTTATAAACCAGAGCCTGTTATAAACCAGAGCCCTTTATAAACCAAAGCCCTTTATAAACCAGAGCCCGTTATAAACCAGAGCCCTTTATAAACCAGAGCCCTTTATAAACCAGAGCCCGTTATAAACCAGAGCCCTTTATAAACCAGAGCCCTTTATAAACCAAAGCCCTTTATAAACCAGAGCCCTTTATAAACCAAAGCCCTTTATAAACCAGAGCCCTTTATAAACCAGAGCCCTTTATAAACCAAAGCCCTTTATAAACCAGAGCCCGTTATAAACCAGAGCCCGTTATAAACCAGAGCCCTTTATAAACCAGAGCCCGTTATAAACCAGAGCCCTTTATAAACCAGAGCCCTTTATAAACCAGAGCCCTTTATAAACCAGAGCCCTTTATAAACCAAAGCCCTTTATAAACCAGAGCCCTTTATAAACCAGAGCCTGTTATAAACCAGAGCCCTTTATAAACCAGAGCCCTTTATAAACCAGAGCCGGTTATAAACCAGAGCCCTTTATAAACCAGAGCCCTTTATAAACCAAAGCCCTTTATAAACCAAGCCCTTTATAAACCAAAGCCCTTTATAAACCAGAGCCTGTTATAAACCAGAGCCCTTTATAAACCAGAGCCCTTTATAAACCAAAGCCGGTTATAAACCAGAGCCCGTTATAAACCAGAGCCCTTTATAAACCAAAGCCCGTTATAAACCAGAGCCCGTTATAAACCAGAGCCCTTTATAAACCAGAGCCCTTTATAAACCAAAGCCCTTTATAAACCAGAGCCCTTTATAAACCAGAGCCCTTTATAAACCAGAGCCTGTTATAAACCAGAGCCCTTTATAAACCAGAGCCCTTTATAAACCAAGCCCTTTATAAACCAAAGCCCTTTATAAACCAGAGCCTGTTATAAACCAGAGCCCTTTATAAACCAGAGCCCTTTATAAACCAAAGCCGGTTATAAACCAGAGCCTGTTATAAACCAGAGCCCTTTATAAACCAAAGCCGTTATAAACCAGAGCCCGTTATAAACCAGAGCCCTTTATAAACCAGAGCCCTTTATAAACCAGAGCCCGTTATAAACCAGAGCCCTTTATAAACCAGAGCCCTTTATAAACCAAAGCCCTTTATAAACCAAAGCCCTTTATAAACCAGAGCCTGTTATAAACCAGAGCCCTTTATAAACCAAAGCCTGTTATAAACCAGAGCCCGTTATAAACCAGAGCCCTTTATAAACCAGAGCCCTTTATAAACCAGAGCCCGTTATAAACCAGAGCCCTTTATAAACCAGAGCCCTTTATAAACCAAAGCCCTTTATAAACCAAAGCCCTTTATAAACCAGAGCCCGTTATAAACCAGAGCCCTTTATAAACCAGAGCCCGTTATAAACCAGAGCCCTTTATAAACCAGAGCCCTTTATAAACCAAAGCCGGTTATAAACCAGAGCCCTTTATAAACCAGAGCCCTTTATAAACCAGAGCCCGTTATAAACCAGAGCCCTTTATAAACCAGAGCCCTTTATAAACCAGAGCCTGTTATAAACCAGAGCCCTTTATAAACCAGAGCCCTTTATAAACCAGAGCCCTTTATAAACCAGAGCCCGTTATAAACCAAAGCCCTTTATAAACCAGAGCCCTTTATAAACCAGAGCCCTTTATAAACCAGAGCCCTTTATAAACCAGAGCCCTTTATAAACCAGAGCCCTTTATAAACCAGAGCCCTTTATAAACCAGAGCCCTTTATAAACCAAAGCCCGTTATAAACCAGAGCCTGTTATAAACCAGAGCCCTTTATAAACCAGAGCCCTTTATAAACCAGAGCCCTTTATAAACCAGAGCCCTTTATAAACCAAAGCCGGTTATAAACCAGAGCCTGTTATAAACCAGAGCCCTTTATAAACCAAAGCCCTTTATAAACCAGAGCCCGTTATAAACCAGAGCCCTTTATAAACCAGAGCCCTTTATAAACCAGAGCCTGTTATAAACCAGAGCCCTTTATAAACCAGAGCCTGTTATAAACCAGAGCCCTTTATAAACCAGAGCCCTTTATAAACCAGAGCCGGTTATAAACCAGAGCCTGTTATAAACCAGAGCCCTTTATAAACCAGAGCCCGTTATAAACCAGAGCCCTTTATAAACCAAAGCCGGTTATAAACCAGAGCCCGTTATAAACCAGAGCCCTTTATAAACCAGAGCCCTTTATAAACCAAAGCCCTTTATAAACCAGAGCCCTTTATAAACCAAAGCCGGTTATAAACCAGAGCCTGTTATAAACCAGAGCCCTTTATAAACCAAAGCCCTTTATAAACCAGAGCCCGTTATAAACCAGAGCCCTTTATAAACCAGAGCCCTTTATAAACCAGAGCCCTTTATAAACCAGAGCCCTTTATAAACCAGAGCCAGTTATAAACCAGAGCCCTTTATAAACCAGAGCCCTTTATAAACCAGAGCCCTTTATAAACCAGAGCCCGTTATAAACCAGAGCCCTTTATAAACCAGAGCCCGTTATAAACCAGAGCCCTTTATAAACCAGAGCCCTTTATAAACCAGAGCCCTTTATAAACCAGAGCCCTTTATAAACCAGAGCCCTTTATAAACCAGAGCCTTTTATAAACCAGAGCCCTTTATAAACCAGAGCCCGTTATAAACCAGAGCCTGTTATAAACCAGAGCCCTTTATAAACCAGAGCCCTTTATAAACCAGAGCCCTTTATAAACCAGAGCCCTTTATAAACCAGAGCCCGTTATAAACCAGAGCCCGTTATAAACCAGAGCCCTTTATAAACCAGAGCCCTTTATAAACCAAAGCCCGTTATAAACCAGAGCCCTTTATAAACCAGAGCCCGTTATAAACCAGAGCCCTTTATAAACCAGAGCCCTTTATAAACCAGAGCCCTTTATAAACCACATGTTGGGAGCTGGAGAAATACACCTTTTCTCCAGCAGAGTCCGCCCTGGATCCTCCCTGCTCAGCTGCTCTGCACACCTGCAGCTGATGATCTCATCTGGAGGACCTGGGCTACTTAAGCTGCCTTCAGACCTTGCCTCGACGCCGCAGTGTCTTAATCAGTTGGTTAGCACTTAAGCCATAGATTCCTAGTGAACCAAGTCTCCTCTACGTTCATCAAGGTACAAACCTGAACACAATCAGTCAAGTCTCAACCAAGCCTTCGCTAACCAAACTGTCTTTCTCACAGACGCCAGTGAACCGGTCCCAGCCCAGAACCATTGCATCAGTCTTTATTATATGTGTGAACTTGCCAATAAACTCTGTTAAACTTTCCATCCGTGTCGTCAGTGTTCTGCATATTGGGCCTCCCTGATACCCATCATGACACCACATCCCTTTATAAACCAGAGCCCTTTATAAACCAAAGCCCTTTATAAACCAGAGCCCTTTATAAACCAAAGCCCTTTAGAAACCAGAGCCCTTTATAAACCAAAGCCCTTTATAAACCAAAGCCCTTTAGAAACCAAAGCCCTTTAGAAACCAAAGCCCTTTTTAAACCAGAGCCGGTTATAAACCAGAGCCCATTATAAACCAGAGCCCTTTATGAACCAGAGCCCATTAAAAACCAGAGCCCTTTATAAACCAGAGCCCTTTATAAACCAGAGCCCTTTATAAACCAAAGCCGGTTATAAACCAGAGCCCGTTATAAACCAGAGCCCTTTATAAACCAGAGCCCGTTATAAACCAGAGCCAGTTATAAACCAGAGCCCTTTTATAAACCAGAGCCCTTTATAAACCAGAGCCCTTTATAAACCAGAGCCCTTTATAAACCAGAGCCCTTTATAAACCAAAGCCCTTTATAAACCAGAGCCTGTTATAAACCAGAGCCCTTTATAAACCAGAGCCCTTTATAAACCAAAGCCGGTTATAAACCAGAGCCCATTATAAACCAAAGCCCTTTATAAACCAAGCCCTTTATAAACCAGAGCCCGTTATAAACCAGAGCCCTTTATAAACCAAAGCCCTTTATAAACCAGAGCCATTTATAAACCAGAGCCTGTTATAAACCAGAGCCCTTTATAAACCAGAGCCCTTTATAAACCAGAGCCCTTTATAAACCAGAGCCCTTTATAAACCAGAGCTCCTTATAAACCAGAGCTCTTTATAAACCAGAGCCCTTTATAAACCAAAGCCGGTTATAAACCAGAGCCCGTTATAAACCAGAGTGTTGGGATCCAGAGGTTTGCCCACCAGAGAGCGCTGTGGATCCTTCTGGGAGCTCGTGCTCTCAGCTGATCCCCATCAGCTGATTAGGAGCTCTCCCTATATTAGCTGTAGAGGAGCTCCACTCTGAGCCGGATTGGTGTCCTTTCCATGGTAGCAAGCCTGAGCCACCCTGCCTGTCCTAAACCTGAAAACCTGTAAGTCTGAACCTGTCACCTGTACCAGAACCTAGCCTGCTCTGTCCTCTCTGCCTTCCAGGGCAAAACCCTGTGTGTTCTCAATAAATACTGGACCTGGGCTAGTAAAACCTGCCAGATCATGACAGAACAATCCGGCCAACAGACTAGCCCAGCAGACTCACTGAATACATACCTGACGATGTTTGAGGAGGGACCGACAAACTCCAAGGAACCACACTGGACGGTTTCGTTCCGTCAAAGGCTGGAGATTCTGAGCCGTCTGGAGACCCCTGAGCCCGCTCTGAGCCGTCTGGAGACCCCTGAGCCCGCTGTGAGCCGTCTTGAGACCCCTGAGCCCTCTCTGAGCCGTCTGGAGACCCCTGAGCCCGCTCTGAGCCGTCTAAAGACGCCTGAGCCCGCTCCGAGCCGTCCAGAGTCAGCTCCAAGCCGTCTAGAGTCCTCTCTGTTCTGCCCATGGACCTTTAAGCCCTCTTCATTCCGTTCGTGGAGCCACGGTCGGTGGCCTCCTCTGTTCCTGATCCGGAGCCGCAATCGGCGGCCTCCTCTGTTCCTGTGGAGCCATAATCGGTGGTCTCCTCTGCTCCTGATGTGGAGCCGCAATCGGCGGCCTCTTCAGTTCCTGATTCAGAGCCACAGGCTGTGGTTTCCGGTGTTCCTGATTCGGAACCGCAATCGGCGGCTTCCTCAGTTCCTGATTCGGAGCCACAGTCGGTGGTTTCCGGTGTTCCTGATGTGGAGCAACAGTCGGTGGTCTCCTCTGTTCCTGATCCAGAGCCGCAATCGGTGGCCTCCTGTGTTCCTGATGTGGAGCCACAATCGGTGGTCTCCTCTGTTCCTGATCCGGAGCTGCAATCGGCGGCCTCCTCTGTTCCTGTGGAGCCACAGTTGGTGGCCTCCTTTGTTTCGGATTCGGAGCTTCAATCGGCGGCCTCCTGTCTTCCTGTGGAGCCACAGTCGGTGGCCTCCTATGTTCCTGATTCGGAGCCGCAGTGGGTGGCCCTGTCTGAGCATGATGCAGGGCTGCAGAAGCAGAGACGGCGTCTTCCTCGGAGCTTCCTGCAGAAGCAGAGACGGCGTCCTCCTCGGAGCTTCCTGCAGAAGCAGAGACGGCGTCTTCCTCGGAGCTTCCTGCTGAAGCGGTGGCGCCGTTTCCCTCGGTGCTTCCTGCTGAAGTGGAGGTGGCGTCCTCCTCCAAGGCCCCTGCATCTTCTGAGACTCCGGTCCCGCGGCCGGTCTCCTGAGCGTCTTCTTCAGCTCCGTTTCCACGGCCGGCCATTTGAGACTCTGTCCTGCTGCCGGTCCCACAGCCGGCCATCTGAAACTCTGCCCTGCTGCCGGTCCCACGGTCGGTCATCTTTTTGCGTAAGAAGCTTCTGAGTTTGGCATATCGTATACTTTTTTTTCCTGATTTTAGTTTTCAAATCTTCCCACCAAAGGTTGGATTCAGATGAACAGAGCTTGATATCAGCAATCAATTTTTTTTATCATCTACACACATTTTGGTTCTTTTAATAAGGAGGAATTAAAACACCATTGCCCCCCACCATTCCACCGGAATTAAATTTGAGGGCTGCATGGTCACTGAAACCAATAAATTTATAATGGACACCACGGAACAATGGGCTTAAAGCCCTCTTTGCTATGACAAAATCCAATCTGCTTTGGGTAAGAGAGTTTAACACAAGTTGCCATCTTGATACTTCTCTAACACCAAAATTTAAATCTCTCCAAATCTCAGACATGTCACGATTAGACAGGAGCTCTTCAAGAACTGCTCTAGAACCATCCCACCCAAACTGACCAAAAGGAGCATCAAGCCTCGATCTCCAGACATTAAAGTCACCTACAATAATGGCACCGTCATTGCAAAGTGCATCCAAAGACCTAAAGAATGCACAACGATCTTTTTCCACATTAGGAGCGTGAATATTAGTTAATTGAAAATGTAGTGAAAATGCAGAAAAAGTGACAGAGACACAGTGACCCTTATCGTCCGTATAACACTAAAGAATATTATTGACAATGTTTTCCTTAAATAAAATTGCAACACCAGCAGCACGAGTCGATCCACAACTTAGAAACATTTGAACTCTCCAAAACTTGGTTATGGTATCCAAAATATCATTTGTCCAATGAGTTTCCTGTAGACATATAATGTCTCCTTTAAGAGCATTGAACACAGCTTCCATCTTTGTAGGATCTCTGAGTCCTCTGCAATTAAATGAGGCGATGTGTAGTGTTGCCCCAGACATTAAGGTTATTAGTTTATTCAAACCTTCCATCCATTGGACACCTTGTAACACAGGATGATACTGCTCAGTTTAGCAGGAGGTAGAAGATGCAGGTAAAACACAGTCCAACACAGCACCACCAAGACTAGACAAAAGCACACTGTGTCCTCTGAAGTTCTCCATAGGGAGGGAGAAGACTCCTCCTCTCCACCAGCCATCACTTCATCTTCGCGGCAGTAGATCAACTTAGCTTCCTCAGGGACCAGTAAATCCATTCCAGGGCACATCTACATATTCCAGTTCCAGAATTTAGAGGAGCCATGCTCATCTTCTTCTTTGTTGGCGGATCTGAAAAAAGGGCAGCTGGAAACGGATAGCAACAGCATCTTCCCATCTTTCACATCGTTCCAGAGACAAAATCTTCCTCTTTGTCCTCCCTCCAACGTCGTGCATAGAGTGGGGGAGACATCACCGGTCATCTGCTCCTCCTGCATACATACATAAAACAGACACACACCACATCCACGCATATACATGTATAAACCAAAAAACCCACCCGAACCACCACCACCTGTATACTTACCTGAAGGTGAGCCCAGAAAGGCAAATCTTTGGACATGGGTGAATGAGGATAATGAAAATCCCTGCTTACATCACCGGTCATACTGGAGATTACCTCTGGACCCGCTAGGCACGAGCAGACCATCCACCACCAGAGAGTAAATAAGGCAGGCCAGCAGCCCAGGCAACCAGAGACAAACAGAACCCACCTTGCAAAGGCAAAGAAAAACGGGACACCACTCCCGCAAGCATTAGGAAAGCCGAGGAGCGACATCATTTAGCAACACCATCTCTGATTTTTACCTTCTTTTATTCTTTTTATCTTTAGACTTCAAGAGCGATTTAATCGTGTCATTGTTAGGTTCAGGTCCATATCTGAGTCTGACTCGAGCGAGCCATAGATGCCTGTCTTTTGATTTTCTGGGAACAGGGTCAACTCAGAAGGTGGTCGTTGCTGTTGGTATGAGGGCAACGATCCGGAGACACAGGCATCCTCCTCCTGACTAACTGCCTCATTGGTGCAGAAGCACCCAGCCCTGGATTCTAAGATGCTGTCCTCTTTAGGCTTCTGCCTCTGTCAGACAGGCCTTCCTTCTACAGGCTGAGAAGCTTGGCCAACCCTGAACAGGGTAGAGTCAGATTTTACGACACCCCGCGCCTGCTCCACAGTAGAGGCTGCAAGGGAATCTCCCTGTTTCGCAGGTCCCAGACGCAGAGTGGCAGAAGTATCATCAGCAGAGTTGGGCTCGATGGTCGAACCCCGACTCTGCATGGGCTCCTCTGTCTGCACAGGCTCCAACTCACTCTCACTACTCAGCTCATCTCCAACAGACTGCTCTGAATTCCCAGAGTTACTCAGGCAAATGCATTCAGACATGGGGCAGCTGCAGACAGCACACCTCGTGCGCTCCCTATCACACTCACGGGCATAGTGTCCCTGTGCACCACACTTGCAATTGAATTCAGGGCATTCATGCAGGATGTGTGAATCCATCTAAAAGCCTCTCCTTGGCTTTAGAATTGCCAACAGTAAACTCAAATTGTTTTGGGCCCACCTGCCTACAACCCAGCACCACACCACACAATAAACAAACTGTTTTCATTATTGTCTAAGCTGGAATCACCTCCTCACCTTCAATTGAAACTTTCACTGTCAAGTCTTGTGAATATTTTTCTGAATTCATGTTGCTAACACCCTGTGCTACCTTCTTATTTCCCACACCATGTGCTCCAGGCCTACCAACCACTAAATAATTCTTGACATACACAAACAAAAAGGAACCTGCCCCACAGACAAATCTGTGGGGAGGAGAAAAACACTAAATTTAAACAAAATAGCAAGAAAAACTGAGCAAAGAAAGAAGAAAAAGGAGAAAAAGAGAAAGAGACAGAGAAAACTCAGGACTCACCCACAGCACACTAACCAAACAATTGCAGGCTGCACACCTGCCACTGACGAGCACCAGAGGGCGCTCTCAGGACGGCATGGCCGTAAGCTGGCAGAGCTCAAAAATCCGGCCTGTTTAGACAGGATACAGTAGCAATCTGATGTGACCGTTTTGCTGTGAGCTGACACCACATGCCTACCTATGCTTCCTTTTGATCGGTTCTTGATAAAACTAGCAGAAACAATACTCTCCAGTTCATATAATTGATTGAAGTATTGTTGTGTCCCGAACAAACCGGGGAGTTTCCCATTATGGTTATGATTGAAGCATAAGCGTCGTTAGACCTATTTAAGGGTGGCTTCAGCCACCCTTTCTTTGGCATTAGCCACCCTATAATTATTTTGCGATTTTAAAAAATATATATTTTTTTTCTGTATTTATTTTTTCCTCATATTTTCCCAAAACAAATGCAGTAAAGCACCGAATAAAAGCCATAAAGAAGACAAGTTAATCTGAACAATCATAGGCGTAACTTCCTTAAGGACTGGTGTGGACATGTCCCCACCAATATTTTGTACACGTATTTTGCTTTCGGTGCTGTGTATATCTGATTAAAACCCCATTCATGCCGCTCCTCGGAAAGAAAATAAAAAAAGTTCTCCCCGCTGCTCACCGTCCACAAACCCCGACAAAAAAACTCAGAAAAAAGAATCTGTTGCCTCTCGCTTTCTCCCCATCACCCCCCTCCGCCCTCTCCCCATAACATTTGAATTGAAGATATCCGCGGGTGACGGGTCGGGTTCGTTACTCATCCTAACGGGTTCGGGCGGGTGCGGGTTGGTAAAACTCGACCCATGCAGGTCTCTAAGCTACACTACATACAGTATCGTTGCCATAGAAACAGACAACAGCGCCAATATATCAGAATTATACTAAAACACACGCAAATAATTTCCCACATAAAAAACAGGACTTTCAGTCCATTACAGTTTTCCGTTTTTAGAGGGTTGTTTATTTTGCGTTTATTAAGTGATGGCTGTGGTATATTAGCTTTCACTGCTATAAGCTTTCGCAGCAGTGATTGATTAATTTAAACACCTGCTCTACTGATGGTCTATCGGAGTTGGTGTTTAGGTTAAACATAAAGAACACCTTTTATTTGAAGCTTCTTGTAGCTACTGTTTTAATCCCGGCTTTACTTAAAACTTTTTCCTGACTTTGATAGTGTTGCCATTCAGTAGCAAGCACTGCGCCCCTTTTTCTTTTATATGTACACGTACATTTAAGATTTAGCGTGTTATGATGACAACTCATGAGCAAGCTGCTTTTTGCAATCTAGCAGGGAGGTAAGGATAGGATCTTGCAGGTGTGAAGTCACTCTGCAGGGGGTCCAAAGATAAAAGATTTAAACAATTTTGGCATTGGAATTTCAGATTTAAGGGAGTTAGAAAGTTCACTTAGTAAAAGTGCAAATAATAAATCTGATTACCGATTACTTTTAAGCTGGTTGAACATACTGCGACAGACTGGTGACCTGTCCAGGGTGATCCCACCTCTCACCCAGAACGTGCACCAGCACCTCCTGATCCCACTGAGGGATAAGGTTAAAGAAAATGGATGGTTGAACATAGTCCGCTCTCCCAGATTCTATCAAATCAGTATTGATACCCTCAGGGGCGGATTTAGGAAATTTGGGGCCCTAGGCAAAGACAGGCAGGGGGCCCCCTGAGAAGTAAACCCATAAAACAGACCCATTCTACAGATAAAGAAATGTTAATAGAATAGACATCCATTATTTGTTCTAGGTTTTGTCCCTCTCTTCTTGTCCCTTTTTTCTCTCTATTTATCAGCGTTCTGATGGCATTTTAGCCAAAGGATTTTTATCAAAACCATAATTAATGTGCACAAATAAGGATAAGTTGTATTAACCATACATGGAAACAGAGTTTTATGGGGCCCCCAGAACTTGGGGCCCTGGGCAACTGCCTAGTTTTGCCTAATGGTAAATCCCCCCCTGGATACCCTGCTAGTGGATGTTCTTGACAGAAAGACGGAGTTGCTTAATCATATTCTGCTTAAGGTCCCATAAGATCTTGTCCGAGTCCTGGTTTAAAAGTAAATTAATTTTAAAAAGTGACCCAAAATTGACTGTCAATAAATGTTCTACAAAATTGATATATTTATTTGATTTGTACTGTCTGTTTAGATTTATGTGATATTTTTTGCACAAAATATATAAGTGAATATTGTAACAGTTATGTTTTCAACTGTAAGCATTAAATTGATAAATGTTATTCGCATTTTTTGGCTTTATCCTTTCCAACAAAAAAAAAAAGGCGTCGCGCAGGTAGCTCCCTTTCCTTATGAGCCGTCCCCACCAACTTTCAACACAAAGTTACACCCTTGTCTTAGACAACGCCTTAGCAGGTGCACTGAAAAAATTCGGCGCGCGCATTATCTTCTAGGGGCTGAGCCACCCTTGTGTCTTAAACCTAGAGACGCCCCTGGATTGAAGGACTAAAGTTTTTATGGGGGCGTCAGGGACCACAACACATCACATTGACTTGAGAAACACTAATAAAACCTGATTCTCATAGTCACCTGGAGCTGCATTTTTACATAAAGGTGAAGTGCACCAATCCTAGAAGTGTTGCTATACAGGCTGTCTGGGCGCCTGGTATGGCAGCATGACTTAGAAAAATTGAGGGGTCTGGGGTCCCTGATATGGAACCTTGATGCGGCTAAAAAGCTTACAGCACCAGGCATTCGCAGGCGGTCTCCCATCCAAGTACCAATTGATTCCCCACTGGTATGCCCAGCAGATCCACCACATCTGGGCTGACAGTCTCCAACCTTCCTCCCCAGAAAAACACAGTCCACTCTGGGCCAACAACCACCACTTGACCTCCTCCAGGAACCTTCACCTGCAGGAGGTCCTGTGGACCCACTCTTAAACACCCCCCCACGGACTAAACCATGCAGTACACGCCTGCAGGCTGTGTGGGCCCATGGTATGGCAGCATGACTTAGAAAAATTGCGGAGTCTCGGATCCCTGATGGGGCCAAAAAGCTTACAGCACCAGGTATTCCCAGGCGACTGTTCTCCCAAGTAGCTATCCGCTGCTCAACAGACCAATGTTTGAGCAGCGTTCAGCGCTCAACAGACCAATCACTGAGCGAGGATCCTGCTCAACGGACCAATCAGCAGCCTCCTTCGCCGGGCCGTTCATTCAGACCAGAGATAAACTACTATGGAGATAAGATGCTTTTCTCTTCTTCTTTCTTCCGTTTAATCTAGCGATATACCCTTACAGATCTAAAGTAATTAATTTATAATTAATTATTTTTCTAAACCGGGCTTTTAAGTCTCACAAATATTTCCCGATTTTGACAAACAAGGCTTCTGTTAATATGAAGCGTTTTTCCTTCTTTTTTTTTTTCTTTCTGCCGTCTAGATGAAGTCAAAAAAACTTCATCATTTTCTGACATTTGTACCGAAGCTGTCATGAAGTATTAGTTCATAACATGACGGAATATTTCTAAACGAGGGTAATACGTTGTGATCTTGCAATGTGGCGACACTCCCCCTCTCCAGTGATGGAGAACAGCTGCCCGACTGAACTATTAATATACAGTATGGGAAAAATGAAGAGAGCAGCCCTGGATTGGTTGTTTTAATGCCTGGTAGAATTAAAAGTACATTTTTCTGTACAAATATCATGATAACAACAGTAATAGCTCATAAGTTTTTAATTTAAAGACTGATATCTGCCATTAGAATAAATAACCATCATTCTTCATGACAGCAGTGGTCTCTTCATTTGTTCCTTGGCTTTATGTACTGTCTGTATATTATGAAATATATCTTTGAAAATATACAACTAGGGAAAATATACTTTAAAATAAATGACATGGTGCAAATACAACAAATGCAAATATTTGTTACATGTATTATGGCGTTGTATTTATGATATTAGCAATAAGTACATTCATTTTAATCCTTTTCAAAACCAACTATTTTTAAATTCATCATTTCATATTCATTATTATTGTAAATTTATGTTTTAACTATGATTTGTGTGTATTACATAATATTTTTATATTTAGAGTACTTGTAAATGAACTAATAAAGTAAGAAGTTACCAAGTATTAGTTCATAACATCTCAAATCGACTCCACATGCACAACCTGTTCACCGGTTGAATAGGAGTGTTCTTCCTGAAACTAGACGGCTACCAGCTGTGTGTGAGATGTTCCTGCCCCAAATCCTCTCATGATGGATTTTACAAACTGAAAATCAGAATCAGAAATACCTTAATAATCCCAGAGGGAAATTACTTTTGTTACACGCTCCAGTTACAGTTTTATATATATATATTAGTGCTGTCAAACTATTAAAAGTTTTAATCGCGATTAATCGCATATTATCAACAGTTAACTCGAGATTAATCGCAAATTAATCGCATATTTTATCTTTTTTTATGTATTTTATTTGGCCATTTAAAAAAGCAATTATGCAAAAATGTAAAAAACACATGCTTATACAAAAAGTTTTTTTTAATTATTATCATTATTTTTCAAGCACTTTTAAGAAACTAGAATAAAAATATCCTGGTTTAAATTCTAAATTTTAAATTAGTCGTTATGCTTCCATCAAAACTTTACAAAACTACAGAACAGTAAACAGTACTTCAAACTACTCTATAAGCTTAAGTTTTTTCTCAAACAAAGGACAAAAATAAAGATGTACTGTTAAAATAAAGTGCACATTCCGTTATGAAATACAGATTTAATTCAAATGAAATTAAGTTACTCACAAAATAATAAATAAATCAAACGAAATTACAATAGCAGGCCTTTGCAGGCATCTCAGTAACATAACATTTTACATGTAGAACATTTTCAAAATGCTTTAATATTCCTTTGGTCTGAACAGGAGCTGCAGCAGCAGTACATTCCACATGACTTAGTTTATTTCTTTGTCTTGGTGGCACTAAGCCAGTGAGACGCTCGTTTCTTCTGGAAAACACACACAGATGACTCGGGTTTTGTCAAGAGAGCCTTCTGGCATAAATAAAAAACAAAAACAAACGTATCATTCAGGATACCTTGTCTGCTGGCCATTTTTGCCCATTCAAAGCACGGGTCTGTTACGCTGCGGACTCTCCCGCAAACTTAGCATTCCTGAAGCTACGGAAAGCGCCGAGGGTAAAACAAACAGTACAGAGAGCGCTGCAGAAAAATAAAGATTATAAGCGAACGGTGCGTTTGTTTTGATGCGCGATTAACGTGCGTTAAAAAAAATGTCGGCGTTATAGTCTAAAGCAGTTAACGCGTTAATAATGCTTTAAAACTGACAGCCCTAATATATTAACACACATCCAACTACACAATGTAATAAAGATAAAAAATAGGAATAGAAAGAGATCAAATATATACACATATAGCTCTTCTGTATATATATATATATATATAAAAACCCTGTTTTCTCACCCCTCGTGGGGTGGTATGTGTCATCCTCAAGCTCGGGTCCTCTACCAGAGGCCTGGGAGTTTGAGGGTTCTGCGCAGTATCTTAGCTGTTCCTAGGACTGCGCTCTTCTGGACAGAGACCTCTGATGTTTTACCTGGAATCTGCTGTAGCCACTCTCCCAGTTTGGGGGTCACAGCCCCCAGTGCTCCAATCACCACTGGCACCACTGCTGCTCTTACTTTTCACATCTTTTCTAGCTCCTCCTTCAGCCCTTGGTATTTCTCAAGCTTCTCGTGTTCTTTCTTCTTGATGTTGCTGTCGCTTGGGATTGCCACATCTATCACTACTGCCTTCTTCTGCTGTTTGTCGATCAGCACTATGTCTGGTTGGTTAGCCATCACCTGTTTGTCAGTCTGGATCTTGAAGTCCCATAGGATCTTAGCTCGGTCATTCTCAACTACCTTAGGAGGTGTCTTCCATTTTGACCTTGGGACTTCCAGCCCATACTCATGGCAGATGTTCCTGTACACTATGACAGCTACCTGGTTGTGGTGTTCCATGTATGCACTTCCTGTCTGCATTTTACACCCTGCTGTTATGTGCTGTATTGTTTCAGAGGCATCTTTGCACAGTCTGCATCGGGGGTCCTGCCTGGTGTGGTAGACCCCGGCCTCTATTGATTGCCTATTGCCTCTGTGCTGTCCTTCAGTCCAGCCTTTTCCAGCCACTGGTAGGATTTTTTGATATCAGCCACTTCTTCTATTTGTCTGTGGTATACGCCGTGCAGCTGCTTGTCCCTCCATGATGGTTCTCCTTCCTCTTTCTTGTCCTCACTTTCGGTTTTCTCCTGCCTGAGGTATTCACCAAGCCATTTGTCTTTGGGGGCCATCTTTCTGATGTACTCCTGGATCTTAATTGTTTCATCCTGGACAGTGGTCTTGACACTCACTAGCCCTCGGCCTCCCTCGCTACGCTTGGTGTATAGTCTCAGAGTGCTGGATTTGGGGTGGAACCCTCCATGCATTGTGAGGAGCTTTCTCGTCTTGATGTCAGTAGCCTCTATCTCTTCCTTTGGCCAGTTTATTATACCAGCGGGGTATCTGATGACTGGTAGGGCATATGTGTTGATGGCTTGGATCTTGTTTTTCTCATTCAGCTAACTTTTCAGGACCTGCCTCACTCTTTGTAGGTATTTAGCTGTGGCAGTCTTTCTTGCCATCTCCTATATATATATATATATATATATATATATATATATATATATATATATATATATATATATATATATATATATATATATATATATATATATATATATATATATATATATGCATATGTAAAAACTAAATCCAAATAAAGTGAATATCCAACTAAAGTGATAAATCCAAGTAAAGTGATACGTGGCGTGCAAAAATAGTGCATAAATGTCATAAACCAACTGTAACTAACAGAGGACAGTTTAAGGTAAAAGATGAGCGACTATTGGTCTTCAGTCTGTTGTGATATCTGTACAACATGTATGTTTCCTGTCCTGAAGCCTGTCTAGTTTCTTATAATGGATCGCTGCACATCTAAACACATGTGACAGTAGTTATTCTGCAAAGATATCCATATGACAATATTAAAACTATCAAGTTGAATCACCTGATTGCACCGCTCACCCGTGGAGATCTGTGTGTGTGTGTGTTGTGTAGTAATTTGCTGCCAGTCTTAAATCCTAATCTATATTTTCCGTGTTTTGTTCTAGGTTACGACGACAGCGACGGACAGGAAAATCCATGAATGCGATGTGTGCCACAAAAGGTTCACTGAGAAGTCGAACCTGACGCGGCACATGAAGCTTCAATGTCCGAAGGAGCACAACTGCAGCGTGTGTGGGAAGGTCTTCAGCACCAAGCCCCTGTTGTGCAGCCACATGAAGACCCACCAGTACCCCAGCATCCCTCTGTACAAGCAGGGCCAGGCACGGCTGCAGTGCAGCGATGCAGCCACGGCTGTGGCACAGGCATCAAGCAAGGTGGTGGACCGGACCTGGCTGGATCCCCAACAGGCAGAGGCAGCTGCAAAGAAGACCGGCGGGGAGCTGTGGAGAGGCCAGCTGGTCATCAGCTTCGGTAAATACGCCGGACAATCTTTCCGATGGCTGCTGGAGAACGATGTTGGCTGGGTTGTGTGGCTGCTGGCCGAGTATCGCCAGAAGGGTGAGAGGAGCGAGCAGCTGAAGTGGCAAAAGGAGCGCATGCTGAAGTATGTGCAAGACTTCCCTTCTGTCACCTGCCACCTGCACAGGAAGATGAAGGTATGCTCATGTTTTTAGTCCACACAGGTGTCGTTCATAGCTAAGTTGTGTGTGAGCATCTTGTACCATCTTACTGTAAGTATTTTCCCCAGAAAAACATAGCAGCTCCTGCTGCCTCCACCTCCCAGCTCCAGCATGACCCTTACTACGCCAGTGATGCAGAGCTGTTGGCTGCTGCCAGTAATATTTCATGCTGATGTGAACATGAGACATGCTGTGTTATATCTTTGTGATATGCTGAATTTATTATCACATCACATTTCAAGCAATCTACTTAATGCCATGCCTTTTCTGTCTGTGTTTTGTGTTTTGCAGAAAGTCTCCTGGATGAGTCGGTCTCCACCCAGCTCACCACCGTGGGAGAGCTGGCTCCATCCAGCAGCCAGCCGGCGGCCGCATCCCAACAGCTTCCCTCTGCCTCTGCCGGCATCCTGCTGGAGGGTTGGCAGAAGTACTGGGAGCAGCCGCCGGCGTCCACCCAAGCCCACGGCATGGCCCAAGCCAACATCCGCTGGCTCAAGTGTGACCACACCTACGGCCTGTATGATAGGCCATGGAAGTACAGGAACGCCAGAGGGGAGACGGTGGAGAGGAAGCTGCTGAAGGAGAAGATGGAGTTCCATCCACCCCCACTGCCTGTCTCCGTTAAGGGCGCGCTGCACAACATGCTGGCCTTCTTCACCACCCCAGCCTTCTTCTGGCGCCCAGTCGGCGTGATGCAAGCCATGATCCACTGCCACAACACCAGCTGCCCTGCGCTGCCCCGGGAATATCTGGAGAAAAACGGCTACGGCAGCTACGCCAGGCAAGTGTGTGGCATGACGCACAACTACACCCTCCTCACAGAGAGGCTGAAATGTTCACACTGCAAGCAGCTCAGGCAGGCAGCGAGGGGAGATCATGAGGATGATGATAATGAGGAGGAGGAGGAGGAAGGAGGAGATCAAGGCAGGCAGCAGTACATCTGGCTGGCCAACAGTCCCAAAATCCTGATGAGCCTGGCCCCGGCCGTTAGAAGCATGTTCCCGGCCATCCTGTGTGGGAAGCGTGCCGTGGACAGAGGCATGGTCACTCTGCTGAACAACCGGCTCAATGCAGTCAGCATGAGCAAGGTGCAGCGACTCCTGCAGCAGGGACATGACCAGTGGTACATGGAGCGGCGCGAGCTGTACCAGACGCTGCTGTTTGAGGCTCATGCAGCTGGATCTTCGGCGGTGCGGCTTCATCATCATCATCATCTCATCCTGTCATTGGTGAAGCCTGCCGGCACCTACACCACTCCCATCTCCCAGCCTCCCCTTCCGTCTGCCCGTGTGCTGAGGCGTGCTCACCTCATCATGGAGATGGAGAAGATGCCCGTCTACCGGAACCAGATCCTGAGTGTGACTGGTGAAATCATTTCCATCGATGGCACACGACAGGTAGGCGGTTGTCAAACTGGTCATCACGCTGCATCGTAGCACACAATGAGGGTTTTTATTTGGTCTGTCTCATCTTTGCAGATTCTGAAGAAGATCTACGGGGAGGGCCAGGGCACCATGCAGTATGTGACCAGCATCCTCAATGAGTGGGGCCAGTTCCGGACCACTGTGGTGGTGGCGGCAGAGTCAGAGGGCTGCTACGCCCGTATGGCCAGAGGTCTGGTGGCCCGGTTCAAGCGCTCCAATGCTCTGCCACCCAAAGTCATCTATGCAGACAACAACTGCTGCCGGTATGTGGAAAATAACACAGCAGGAATTCCTTTACATTTCCAGATGATATCAAATTTAAGAATTCAAATCTTATGAGGAAACGTGAAACAACGTTGGATCAAAACACCTGCATGGAAAAAATGATTTTGTCCTTCCAGTGACGGCGGCTCCTCCTTCCTGGAGACACTGTTCAGTGACTGGATGCAGAGGGGGACTGTGGTTCGTCTGGACATCCGGCACTGGCTGCACCGCTGGGACTCTGTGGTCATCAAGCAGAACCTGATTCTCACAGTCACCTGGAGCTGATTTTTTACATAAAGGTGAAGTGCACCAATCCTAGAAGTGCTGCTATACAGGCTGTCTGGGCGCCTGGTATGGCAGCATGACTTAGAAAAATTGAGGACTCTGGGATCCCTGATATGTCATAATGCTAGCTCTTGGACTCTTAAGTAGGCATACGCACAGAAAGAAGCAGATTTAAACAGTTTATTTTCAGGATAATGTGATGAACACTGAGTCTGGAAAAAGCTGAGGGAGCGGGAGCTGGGAGCAGGCACTGGAAGGGAAAACAAGTTGTTTAAAGGGGATGGATGGATTAAGGAAGATTGTTTTAAGTAGTTTAAGTCAGCTTACACTGAGTATGAGTCCATGAAGCCTGGTCTTGCTGGTTGGTAGATGTTGGAGGTTTAGAGTGGAGACACTGTTCGCGTGTCTTTACACATGGCTGCCGGTCCATCAGAGGATAGACTTTGTGTTGCTGGTCTAAAAAGCTCAGAAAGGTTTAGAACTGAAATACATCAGTGACCTCCTGACCCAGTGGGAAACCACCAGACCTTAGGTCATCTGGATCAGGTCTTGTATCAGTTCTAGAGTCACAAGCAGACCTGGAGAAGCTGCGTTCAACTTCTATGCTCCACATGTCTGGAACAAACTCCCAGAAGGTCTCAGATCAGTTTATTTAACTCCAGGTTAAAGACCCACCTGTTCTCAGCTGGAGTCCGGGTCTGTACACACTTTTATTTAATTTATTCTTTTTCTTACCTTTTATGCTTCTTTTCTTCTGCACACTGTTTTAATACTTTTAATGTTTACATGTTTTATTTAAAGCACTTTTTATTACATCAGGTCATCATTTTTGCTTCCTTTTTACTATCAGCACTGACGGAGCATGTAAATATTCCACCTATCTAATCTAATCTATTGCAATTTTATTTGTAATCATACATGTCTGAGTTGGACCATTTTCACACCACACCTACCATTCTCTCAGGGCACAGTGGTTAAAAATCTGATCCATATTGTATGAATTTAGCTCAGAAATCTGTGCAGAATCAGGAGAAGTGACCGTGCTGTCCACTGTGTCTTCCAGGAGACCGCCTCTGTCATCGAGTCCATCCTCGCTGACTTCAAGGGGCCAGCAGGTCTAGACATAGACAGCATCCCCCTCTTCAAGTCTGCAGGGGCTGTGGATTTGCACTCTGTGACAGCGAGCAAACATCTTGGATGCATGCAGGTGGGTTGGTGTCTAATATTCATCATGTGTCCAGACCAACATGCTGACCACGCCAGGCTAAGAGCCATGCTATGTGTTTTCCAGGATCCCCCTGGCATCCAGCTGTGTGTGGCTGTGAAGACGGTGGTGCTGAATGGCGTGCAGCTTAACAAGTACAGGTGCTGGCGTGGCAGCAACTGTCTGGAGGGGCTGCATGCACACCTGTACAACGCCATCCCCTCCAAGAGATGCGGGATCATGCCGTTCCAAGTGAGCCATAAAAAGAAAACAAGCAAATGTTCAGTGTTTTTAAAACCATTTATCACATGCAGCAAACATGTTTGTGTTTCAGGTGTACCTCATTGCATTTACTGTGCAGTGGAACACCAGCATGGAGGCCCTCTGGGTTGCTGGTAGTCAGGGACGGCAGACGACTTGCATGGACCCCCGGCAGATCCAACGCATGAACCAGCAGGCTGAGGTTCTCTTTGGCAAGGAGCACGTGCCGGAGCCCAACTTTGCTGCTCCCCTTCCATACCCTGAGCAGTACCAGGACCCAGAGGAGGAGGAGCTGCTTGGGGTGGAGTACGCCCTGTGCCAGTCCACTGCCTTCACTGCAAGGCAGTACTACGCCCAGAAAGGTAAGGCATATTTAATCGCACACACACACACACACACACACACAAGGAAGCAATCTCACCTCTCCTAACTGCCTCGGCACGTGGGACTCATCATCACAGTAATGCTATGTTTGCAGCGGAAGACGAGCAGTCCCATCAGGAGGAGGAAGAGGACTCTGCAGCAGCTAATGAGAGGATGGAGGAGGAGGAGCTGCTGGATGAGGGTGTGGCCATGGAGGAGGAGGACCCCATAGACGGCGTCTGCAAGCAGCACGCCGTCCTCACCCAGGCAGTGGAGGTAAAGGAGGAGGACAGCCCAGCTCTGCAGGACGTGCTCATGAGCCAGCGGCATCTGCACCTTCCTGGCATCGTGGAGGTGGAGGCCCTGGCCGTGCTGCTGCTGGAGCTGACGGATGACAGCGACCACCACCACCTCGTGCCGGTCGCCCTCCGGCAGAAGATTGTCACCTCCGCAGGCTCTCTCCACGAGCATGAGAAGACTGCCGCCAACTTTGTGAAGAAGTACGAGTCCAGGTGGGGCTACACCCTCTTTGGTCGATGCCTGGGGCCGGAGACCCCCCGAGAACTCCGCCGCTCAAAAGACAAAGTTTGGCTGGATGAGGTACCCGCAGGCTGCACAGGTGACAGAGGACAGCCGTCTGCTCTACCTGCTCATTAAGATGCTCCGGAACCGCCCGCCCTCCACTCGCTACACTTCTCCCAGTAAGGTCACGGCCTCCATCAAGGGCCAGTACAAGCGCATTGTGGACCGGGTGAGAGATGATCCCGTCCTCTGTGGCCTCTCCATCCTGCTGCCCAACATAAACAGCAGGTCCATCTCCAGCTTCCACTCCCGGGAGGAGAAGAGGGCCAACTACAGGGCGACGGTGCAGCCTAAAGCCCCGCCACACCGACTGGTGCTGTCTGAGCATGTGCTGCCTGAGGCTCCTGCGCTGCCGTCGTTGCTACCAGCACCAGACAGACTGCAGGTGCAGTACGAGCAGCCTCGCCACATGACTGGGAGAAGGCGTGGAGAGAAGTGGAGGTGAGCCGTCGGGCTGCTTAGACCTGTGTTAAAGGGCTAATCCAGACAAATAAATCCTCATGGTTTGTTTCCTGTATTTGCAGGTTGGACTTTTAGGAGCCAGAAGCAGGACCTTCAAGTCGGCCAATCCACCCCACCGCCCCCTGCATCCCACCTGCAGTCTCAGCAGCACCGATACTGCTGGTGGTCCCGGCCCAGCCTTGGGCACCGTACATCCAGCCTGCTGGGCCATCCTGCAGTCAGGTATTTGTCCCTGTTATCCCGCCCCCCCGCGCACTCAGCCTCAAGCCCATCGTTCCCAACAAATCTAAGAAGCCCTGTGGGGCGTGCCAAGTACCTCAGTGTGGTGGCCAGAGAAAAAGGTACACACCATCCAAGGACAAGGTGCCTGCAAGCAGCCAGAAGATTTTTACCTACTGTCCTACAACAGGGAAATCCACCACGTCTGGTTTGGAAGGGGAGGTGTACAACAGCTTTGAACACTTTAAAAGCGTGGTGGACAAGGAGCTGGAGAAGACAAGGAGAGTCAAGGAACACTGACTCTGATACAGCTTTGTTTTCATTATAATCGCAATATGTAAATAATTTTTTATTTATTTTACTCTATATTTAATATTTATTTAAAATCTGGGGGTTATTTTCTATATTTAATATTTCTTTATTATTTAAGTTTTTTAGATGTCTAATAACTTTGTATTTATATTTGCTAGATGTAAATTGTTTGTCATTTAGATTAACACATTTGTCATATTTGTCTAAATTTCTTACCCTCAATATTTTGACATATTGATTATATTTATAGCTTTGTATTTAAAATATTTTGCATATGTAATATCTCATTGTAATGTTTTAGTCTATATATTATTAGATATTAGATGTTTTATATGTTTGTATTTAAATAATTTGCTATGTGTAAATAGTTTATGTATATTGTTCTATCCGTATATTAATAAATATTTGTTCAATGTTTCAATGTTTTGTATTTGTATTTTTTATGCAAGTTGTATAATATTTTCCAAGCAAACAGTTTTTTGTAGTCTTCAGATTTTCTAAGTTTTATATATATTAAATTCTATATGAATATTTATAGTAAATAAATATTGTAACAGATGTATGTAACCTTTTCACATTGATATTTGCAATTAATAATAAAAATCTTTATGTTTTAAAGTGTCTCCTCTTAGTGAAATACATAAAGAAATAATCAGAAAACAGTGTTGACCTAAGAAAAAAGGAACAAGATTCTTTTAAATGAAAAAGCTAAACAGCAGTGTTCCTCGACCTGGCCAGCAGGTGGTAGAGGAGTGAAATGATCAGACCCAGGTTTTTGCTCAACTCCAGGATCAAGAATAACTACTTGAGAGGGTCATGAGCCATTCCCAGGCAGTCTCCCATCCAAGTACTAACCAGGCCCGACCCTGCTTAGCTTCGAAGATCAGACGAGATCGGGCGTTCTCAGGACGGTATGACCATAAGCTGGCAGAGCTCAAATAACCTGCCTGCTTATACAGTATACAGTAGCATTCCGATGTGACCGTTTTGCTGTTTAGCTGACACCACATGCCTACCTATGCTTCCTTTTGATCGGGTCTTGATAAAACTTGCAGAAACAATACTCTCCAGTTCATATAACTGAGTGAGGTATCGTTGTGTCCCGAACCAACCGGGGAGTTTCCCATTGTGGTTATAATTGAAGGACTAAAGTGTTTATGGGGGCCTCAGGGACCACAACACATCACATTGTCTTGAGAAACACTAATAAAACCTGATTCTCACAGTCACCTGGAGCTGATTTTTTACATAAAGGTGAAGTGCACCAATCCTAGAAGTGCTGCTATACAGGCTGTCTGGGCCCCTGGTATGGCAGCATGACTTAGAAAAATTGAGGACTCTGGGATCCCTGATATGTCATAATGCTAGCTCTTGGACTCTTAAGTAGGCATACGCACAGAAAGAAGCAGATTTAAACAGTTTATTTTCAGGATAATGTGATGAACACTGAGTCTGGAAAAAGCTGAGGGAGCGGGAGCTGGGAGCAGGCACTGGAAGGGAAAACAAGTTGTTTAAAGGGGATGGATGGATTAAGGAAGATTGTTTTAAGTAGTTTAAGTCAGCTTACACTGAGTATGAGTCCATGAAGCCTGGTCTTGCTGGTTGGTAGATGTTGGAGGTTTAGAGTGGAGACACTGTTCTTTCAGTTTGTTTGGAGATGAGGGTGGACAGGTTTGAGCCAGGGGTTTCGAAGTCTAAGTTGGTGAGCCTGAGGAAGGAGGAAGCCAGAGTCAGCAGCAAGGATGCGAAAGTCTATTGCCAGTTCAGCTACTGATCTATTGCCCTGTTTTAGATTCCAGATTGTCCTTGCTGAGTCTTCTTCGCTTAGATTTGGACTAAATGTCTGTTTAAAAAGGTGAATAAACTCCTCAAAGGAGTAGCGAGGCAGTGTTCTTTCATTAATTGTGGCTTCGGCCCACCTTAATGCCTTGTCCTTTAACAACCCAACAACATATGAGATCTTATGGGCATCTTCGGGGAAGGATCGGGGAGATCGGTGGAAAACCAGGTTGCATTGCAGCAGGAAATCTTTGCACTTACCCAGCTCACTGGAGTAGTGTTCTGGAGTGGGCAAGGTGACATCACGGTATGATGACACAGCAGAAGCTACAGCAGCAGCAGGGGCAGTTACTGAGGAAGAACGAGAGGATAGATTAGTGGACTGCAGCTGGTTGGTGAGATCCTGGATCTGATTGGAGAGTTGATTGAGACACTGGAACATGGCACCTTGTTGCTGGAGCATAGTTTGTATAACATCTTCATGTTTTCCAAGGAGTATTCCCTGTTCAGTTAGAGCTGTACGTACCTGTGCCCCAGAGTCCGCTTGGGCAGATGGTTCTGTCATAATGCTAGCTCTTGGACTCTTACGAAGGCACACGCACAGAAAGAAGCAGATTTAAACAGTTTATTTTCAGGATAATGTGATGAACACTGAGTCTGGAAAAAGCTGAGGGAGCGGGGGCTGGGAGCAGGCACTGGAAGGGAAAACAAGTTGTTTAAAGGGGATGGATGGATTAAGGAAGATTGTTTTAAGTCGTTTAAGTCAGCTTACACTGAGTATGAGTCCATGAAGCCCGGTCTTGCTGGTTGGTAGATGTTGGAGGTTGAGAGTGGAGACACTGGTCTTTTAGTTTGTTTGGAGATGAGGGTGGACAGGTTTGAGCCAGGGGTTCTGAAGGCCAAGTTGGTGAGCCTGAGGAAGGAGCAGAACAGAAGCCTTGGGGGAGGTAGATCCAACAGCAGTCTTTGCCAAAAGGGATTCACTCTGAGTACATCAATCATCTGCTGTCTGCTTGACGGAGACTGCTCCTTCTTAAAGGCCACCACTGATTGAGGGAATGGAACCCAGCTGGACTCAATTAGCCTGCCACTCTGTGAGAGAAAAAAGGGAAAAGACATACAGACACTCAATCCAGCTCTGGAAACCTGACAGTAGGGGATACCATGAAGTCGAAAGACGTGGTGAAACACAAGTTTAGCTGTTTCTATTGAAGAAGGAAGCTTGGTGAGTGCGATTAGGTGGCATGCTTTGGAGAAGCGGTCAATGATGGTCAAAATCACATTTTTACCTTTTGAGATAGGGAGGCCTGTGACAAAATCCATAGAAATGTGAGACCAAGGGCGGCTAGGGATAGATAGAGGTTGCAATAGGCCCGATGGAGGTCGATGGGAGGTCTTGTTTCTGGCGCAGATGGTGCAAGCAGAGACGTATTCCATTACATCCTTGTTGAGGGAAGGCCACCATAAATATCGCTATAAAAGGGCCACGGTTCTGCTAACCCCTGAGTGGCAGGAGAAGGAGGATGAATGAGCCCAGTTGATGGTTTTGGACCGGACAGACATGGGAACATATAGACGGTTCCTGGGTCCACCTCCAGGGTCTGGTTCAGAAGCTAGGGCCTCTTGAATAGCTCTTTCTAAGTCCCAAGTTTGAGACCCTATGGAACGGATGGCTGGCAGAATGGGCATAGTAGTTTCTGGGTGGTCATCAGAAGAGTATTGTCTCGAAAGGGCATCAGGTTTCATGTTCTTAGAACCAGGACTGTAGGTAATGGTGAGGTTGAATCGAGAAAAGAAAAGAGACCAACAGTACTGCCATGGGTTCAGGCACTTAGCAGTCTGGAGATAGGCGAGATTCTTGTGGTCTGTCCAAATGATGACTGGAAGTTCCGTCCCTTCGAGCCAGTATCTCCACTCTTCCAGGGCTAACTTGATAGCTAGGAGCTCCCGGTCACCAATGTCATAGTTAATTTCTGTGGGGGTGAATTTCTTAGAAAAGAAAGCACATGGATGGAGCTTGTGATCACTAGTAGACCTTTGAGAGAGAACGGCCCCCACTCCCACATTGGAAGCGTCTACCTCCAGGGTGAACTGAATAGCTGGATCTGGGTGGGCTAGAACCGGGGCATTAACAAACCTTGCTTTGAGCTTGGAGAAGGCCATGTCTGCCTCTTGGGTCCAGAGAAAAGGTCTTTTGGGAGATGTCAGAGCAGTTAGAGGTGCAGTGATGATACTGAAGTCCTTAATGAAGCGTCTGTAAAAGTTTGTGAATCCCAGGAAGCATTGAAGCTGCTTCCTCGTGTCTGGGATGGGCCACTCCTCTACAGCTTGGATCTTGCTTGGGTCAGTCCGCACCTGTCCACCCTCGAAGACATAACCCAGAAAAGTTATAGTGTTCACATGAAATTGACTCTTCTTAGCCTTGACAAAAAGTCTATTTTCTAAGAGTCTTTGGAGAACCTTCCTGACATGAACCTTGTGTTCCTCTAGGCTGTGGGAAAAGATGAGGATATCGTCTATATAGACGAAAACAAAAACATTGAGAAAATCTCTCAGGACATCATTGATGAGGTTTTGGAAAATGGCAGGGGCATTACAGAGACCGAATGGCATCACTAAGTATTCAAAGTGACCAATGTTTGTTTTAAATGCGGTTTTCCACTCATCTCCCTCACAGATCCGAACCAAATGATTTCTTAGATCGAGTTTAGAGAAGATGGTAGCATTGTGAACCGACTGAAAAACAGATGACAGCAGAGGAAGGGAGTACTTGTTTTTTATGGTAATTTGGTTTAAACCCCGGTAGTCAATGCAGGGACGAAGGGTTTTATCCTTTTTCTCCACAAAGAAAAAGCCAGCACCTACAGGAGAAGAGGAAGAGCGGATGATGCCGGCATTTAGGGAGTCATTGATATATTTCTCCATAGCCTCTTGCTCTTTCTGTGAGAGATTGTATAGGCGACCTGAAGGAAGGGGAGCCCCAGGGAGGAGATCAATGTCACAATCATAGGGGCGATGAGGTGGAACGGAGAGAGAGCAAGGTCTTTGCTAAAAACCTCACTGAGGTCATGATACTGTTCTGGGACATTAAAGAGGTCAGGAGGGTTGATAGGATTAATCTGGGGAGAGGAAAGAGGTAGAGGAGCAGACTTAAGGCAATGGCCTGAACAGTATGTTCTCCACAAATCTATATGTGAGTGACACCAGTTGATGTGGGGGTTATGTTTCTTTAACCAAGGAAAGCCCAGAACAATAGGGGGGTCCTTGGTTGGAAAAATTAGGAACTGGATGAGTTCATAATGATTCCCAGAAACCAACAGAGAAATCCAGGCCGTTTGGTGAGTGATGGAGGTTATAGGGCTACCATCAAGAGTATTGACAAAAATAGGTGAAGACAACTGCTGAACAGGAATTTGGCATTTGGAAATTAGATCTGGGTGAATGAACCAGAATCTACCAGAGCTTGAAACTTGTGTTGACTTTTAATGATTTCGAGAACAGAAGGGAGATTAAGCCGTAGGTCATGCTCTTTGGAAATGCCCGCCAGTACTCCCAATCTTACTGGCGGGCTGGCTCTTTTGGGCGGACTGGACAGGAGGAAATGAAATGCTGGGGAGAACCACAATAGAGACAGCAGCCAGAGCTAATTCGACGCTGTCTTTCTTCCAGACTTAACTTAGCACGACCAACCTGCATCGGCTCAGAGGGTGGAAGGTATGAGGAAGGTTGGATTTCTGGTCTTTGAGATGTTTTTTTCAGTAGAAGAGAGGACAAAAGGAGCTCTTTTGTCTTTGGACCTCTCATGAATTCTATTATAAATCTTAATAGCCGAATCTATCAACTCATCTAAGGACTTGGGATCATCTCGACAAGCCAACTCATCCTTGAGTGTGCCATTTAAAGCATGCTGAAAGGCCCCTTTAAGGGCTATGTCATTCCAGCCAGAGTCAGCAGCAAGGATGCGAAAGTCTATTGCCAGTTCAGCTACTGATCTATTGCCCTGTTTTAGATTCCAGATTGTCCTTGCTGAGTCTTCTTCGCTTAGATTTGAACTAAATGTCTGTTTAAAAAGGTGAATAAACTCCTCAAAGGAGTAGCGAGGCAGTGTTCTTTCATTAATTGTGGCTTCTGCCCACCTTAATGCCTTGTCCTTTAACAACCCAACAACATATGAGATCTTATGGGCATCTTCGGGGAAGGATCGGGGAGATCGGTGGAAAACCAGGTTGCACTGCAGCAGGAAATCCTTGCACTTACCCAGCTCACCAGAGTAGTGTTCTGGAGTGGGCAAGGTGACATCACGGTATGATGACACAGCAGAAGCTACAGCAGCAGCAGGGGCAGTTACTGAGGAAGAACGAGAGGATAGATTAGTGGACTGCAGCTGGTTGGTGAGATCCTGGATCTGATTGGAGAGTTGATTGAGACACTGGAACATGGCACCTTGTTGCTGGAGCATAGTTTGTATAACATCTTCATGTTTTCCAAGGAGTATTTCCTGTTCAGTTAGAGCTGTACGTACCTGTGCCCCAGAGTCCGCTTGGGCAGATGGTTCTGTCATAATGCTAGCTCTTGGACTCTTACGAAGGCACACGCACAGAAAGAAGCAGATTTAAACAGTTTATTTTCAGGATAATGTGATGAACACTGAGTCTGGAAAAAGCTGAGGGAGCGGGGGCTGGGAGCAGGCACTGGAAGGGAAAACAAGTTGTTTAAAGGGGATGGATGGATTAAGGAAGATTGTTTTAAGTCGTTTAAGTCAGCTTACACTGAGTATGAGTCCATGAAGCCCTGGTCTTGCTGGTTGGTAGATGTTGGAGGTTGAGAGTGGAGACACTGGTCTTTTAGTTTGTTTGGAGATGAGGGTGGACAGGTTTGAGCCAGGGGTTCTGAAGGCCAAGTTGGTGAGCCTGAGGAAGGAGCAGAACAGAAGCCTTGGGGGAGGTAAATCCAACAGCAGTCTTTGCCAAAAGGGATTCACTCTGAGTACATCAACCATCTGCTGTCTGCTTGACGGAGACTGCTCCTTCTTAAAGGCCACCACTGATTGAGGGAATGGAACCCAGCTGGACTCAATTAGCCTGCCACTCTGT
>NW_024038463.1:0-36708 GCF_016077235.1 Cyprinodon tularosa | reverse complement strand
AAATTGTAAGCTTGAGCTGCTGTGGGAGGGGAAGATGCACATGGAATAAACTTGCAGAGCTGCTTAACACTTGATTCATCTTGTAAAAATTATTTGTGAGAACCTTTCCTGTATCATAAGGACGAAGGGTCTATAAAATGGAAATTGGGTTTTCAGGGATTAGGGGTCTTAGCCAGTGTTGTGCCTGAACGCGTTCATTGAACGAAAGTTCATGAACTCGTTCATATTTTGGGCGAACGTGAACTGAACGTACTGCATTACCGCCTGATGAACGTTATTGTGAACTCGTTCATTCTGGTGTCTGTGAACGGCATGCTCTCTCAGTTCAGCTCCGTTCAATAGGTTGCCAGATTTCTATAGAGTCCTCCAGGTGAAACCCCGGCTAAATAACACCGTAAACAGGCCTTAATATGTAGCGGGAAAAACGCCCAATCTGGCAACACCAGCTACCAGTGTCGTAGCCTACAGCCGCGTGCGTCATCAAAACAAAATGCAGCGTGGAAGCCACAGCAGCAGTATGATCACTTAAAACAGTTTTATGACCAGGTGGTCGGTGAGGATGATGGCAACAAGTTTGCCCTCCGGCTTTCAGTAAAAAAATCTGCACTTCAGTAACCTTAAATTCCTACCTCAGCCTGGTCCCTCAGTTTGTGTTAGTAAAATCTTCTTGAGCGGAGGTCTTCAACAGGGGATCCGCGACCCCTAGGGGGTCTACGGAGGTACTGCATGAGGGTCTGCATGGTTAGTTGATATTTTTATATTCCCCCCCCTGCAATTTTTCCCCCACTAATTGAAATGTCTTTAAATACTCATTAACATGAAATCAACACACTGTAGTAAACAGATAAATGGAGACAAAAGATGTCTTTCAGTCATCAATGCACACATTCAGCGACACACAGGAGCTCTTTCAAGCTGGGCACCGTTTCCTTCACAACAACCAGGAATCAGAATCAGAAAAACTTTAATAATCCCAGGGAGAAATTAATTTCTTTACATTACTCCATCTGTAATAGAGTGACTATAGGACACAATTTCATACAATATATATAGTTAGGGGGTCCCCGCTCCATCTCACCATCAGTTTGGGGGTCCTTGGTCTGGAAAACATAGAAGACCCCTGTTCTTGAGGGTTTTACTATCCATGTAACTTGTTTGTTAAACCTGCCTGGTATAATTTTCCAGGATTCCAGTATTCCTTTTTAGTATGTATTGAAATGGAATTTCAAATGGAAAAAATTATTAAAATAAAAAAAAAAAACATTTGCACCTTAAAGACTACTTTCCTATTTTTCTTTTAATAATTACTCATAAAAAAAGACCATTCAAGCAGCACATTTTTCCTGATGTTTTTGAGAATATACTGTAGGGGTGAAAGCTGCAGCTGCTACTAGTGTGAAGTGAATGGACAGCAACAAAGCGTTAAGCAACAATGGGGAAATGCTGTCCCCTCAATGCTAATGTAAACCCTGGTTGGATAAGGATTCAAAACTGGATATGAAGATGAAATCTGACGCACAGTTTCAGAGTTACAACTGATAAAATAATTGCTGTCTGTGGTTCTACAGTAGGCTATGGTGTAATTGAGCAATATATGAAAAAAAAAAGGAACTATGAACTAGTTCATTTTTTGGTTTTGAATTATGAACTATGAACTGAACTAGTTCATTTTAAAATGTGTGAACTGAACTTTGAACTAGTTCACGTAGAAAGAGAACTTTCCCAACACTGGTCTTAGCACCCAGCATACTCAAGCTCTGGAACCCCAAAAAGATACACATCTAGTCAAAAAGCCCAACTGGATAAAACTTTGACTCATGAGGAGAAAAAAATCCTTAAAATGGACCCTGGGGTATTTGGAGTTAGGGAAGTGTACCTTTATTCCCAGGGTACTATCAGCTTCCATTGGACCCATGAACCCACGGTTAAGCATAGAAATTTTGGTACAGGATCTAGGGAAGATTGGAAGTTTTAAGCCCTGGTATGCACAGCCCTTACCCAATGAAGTAAATGGCTTACCCAAGGGATGTTTGATATTGAATGGCAGGAAAACAGAACAATCATTTATCTTTTTACAGAGCAACTCAGGTTTGGTTAAAGAAAGGATGATGTTTTATGTTCAAAAACATCCATTTTGAGTGTGTGTTGAGGTATAGTTCAGTAAATGTGAATAATTACAAGTGCATCATTTTAGTGTTGCAAATCTTTGATTTGCTTTGCTTGGATTCTTGATCAGATACTCATCTGTACTACCAGTGATGAGCTACAATAAACGGAATCTTTAACCATCTGACTAATTGGGTGCCATCTGTATGGCTTGAACAGGAGGGCATTGATATGTTTTAATGAATAATAATAAAATAATTAAACTTTATTGTCATTCCACTGTCACAAGTACAGAGCAACAAAATTAATTATCTGCATTTAACCCATCCCCTTGGGGACACAGTGGGCTGCCATTGTGTGTTGCCAAGGGAGCAGTGTGGGGTTAAAGCTGAAGTCTGTAAGGTTTTAAAAATCACCTTTTTGTCATATTGGCTAAAACTGTCCCTATCCCCAGACAGCAGTACATGTGATATGTAACCTGTGAAAAAAACAGCTTCAATTGGTCCTGCATACTGCCTGTATTTCAATCTGGAAAGAATAATTCGGGACGAGTCAAAACAACCAATCACAGCCAGAGGAGCGTCTGATGGAGTGTCAATCACAGCGCCCCCCCCCCACCGCTTAACCGGCCGCAGCACCCGGCTGCCGCAGAGGACGCGCGTGGAAGTCATGCCGGAGCGACAGCCACCAGCTAAAGAGAAACTGCCCTTACTGCCCCTGCCGACAACTGCTTACACGGCAAACTTCAGTATAACCAGCATCTTATATCTAGCTGCTTGGAGGTGAGTGTTATCGCTCTTACCGGTTCACACTCCATGCCGCGTACGCTGCTTGGATGCTTCTGGTCGCATGCGGTAGCCGTGCAGATGCTGTAAGAGGGGTGAAGCTTGGAGGTGGGGCATGAGTGAAGCAGAGAGGGTGGGGGAGTGGCGTGAAACCTGTTTTTCTTCAAATTTTCAGTCAAAGTCTGCTCTCTTCTCAATGTTACAGACTACAGCTCTAAGGGTCTTGCTTAGAGACCCAGAGTGGCAGTCTGTGGGAATGGGGGATCGAACTTACTTTTAGAGTGCTTCACCACATTAGCAACAGGATTTGAATGCACACTTTAATGGGCAACTGCTTTATAGCACACAAATGGCAACCTTCTGGTAGAAGATACCTCCAAGTAAGCAATAAAGACATGTCAGAAGTGGGATTCGAACCCACGCCTCCATTGGAGACTGTCTACGTACGCGCAGGATCTCCCTGCGTGCACAATTGTCTATCCAGCGGCCACGCTCGAAGACGGCTGCCGTCTTGAAAGCGTCTCTGCGCTTGGACTGAGCCGTCATCTTAACTGACGAGCTGTCAGTCAAATGCTTCCTAACACTACTTCCTTTGAGATTGTGTCTGCAATCAGGAGGAGGCTTACAGTTGCCTCCGCCCAACCTGTCAAAACCACTTTTCCTCCGCGCGAGGAGAAAATCAGTCCGAGCACAGAGACGCTTTCAAGAGGGCAGCTGTCTTCGAGCATGGCCGCTGGATAGACAATTGTGCGCGCAGGGAGATCCCGCGCGCGCGTGGGAGGGGCTTCCGAGCGCGCGTAGAGTAGCTGGCGCGCGCGGAGAGAGATTTTCTCCTCTTGAAGGAGCAGTTTCTCGCGCGGTGGTAGATAAACCATGCGCAGAAGTAGTTTAACATACATGCGAGTATGTTTATTTTGCTCGCGTTGGTTATGACATAAATGTAATGCCATAGACTACATCCTTTTAAAAATAATAAAGATTGGGATTATTGGGATTTTTGGGGGGTGTAGGAGTGGGGGAGGGTATATTAGGATGAATCAGGAGGTTTGAATTGGAAACTAACTTCATTATAATAACTTTTGGAAAATTAATTTTACGCCTTTGACACTGACTTATAATCATTGAATGTTTTTTTTTTTTCAGGAAAATGCCAACCAGAGAAGTAGATCCAGTGATAGGAGTGACGGTGGAGTAGAGTCTACACCCAGCTGTTCAAGTTTAACAGGTCAATTATTTCAGGGAAAGATGCATTAGCCCACAATGTTTTCCCACATTTAAGTAATGAATTATTGTTTCCACTAAATCAATATAATGTGAGTTATAACTGTTAAGGTGAGAGAAGGGAGGTGTGACAAGAAGTCTATTAAAATTATATATTTTTTTACATGATTTCAGTTGCCTAGAAGAAGCTACCACAATATCAGTTAATGTTTGATTTAAGAGTACCAAGTCAGGTTTTTCTTAAAGAAAAGGCTCAACAAATCTGTCGGTGATTTTACTTCAAATGTCATTTGTTTCTAAATGTCCAAGGAAATAGAGATTTGTGTTAGGGGGGAAAGCTTTGGTAGAACCCAGGTCAAATTATTTCCTTTTTGGGTCATTCCATGGAAAGTGTAAAGATTGGACCTCTGAATTTAGACGTTTTTTTGATCATAACCTTTTTGGGGTTTTTTAGTTTCATAGCCTATAGAACATGTAACACTTGCAATAAAACATATTTTTCAAGCTCAGACACAATTTTATACGTATATCTTATCACATTATACCCAGAGAACAGAGTTTCATTTTCCACCCCGTCACAGGTCATTTTAGATTAAAGTAAGACAAACAAAATGTTATTCACTTTAGAAAGTGTCTATTTGTTCAAAAATACCAATGGTGAGTTCAAAATGTTTTTTTTTTTTTTTGTTTTTATTTAATGTACAACATTAATAAATAATGTAATATGTAAGAGATCATACTTTGCTAAAATTTTCAGTCTGACTTCAGAATCTACAATGAAACTTACATAATATGTACATTATTGCAAATATGAACTATGTGTATAATTGCTTTGACCACTAAATTACATTTTGTCTTTGAAAAAATAAAAAAATCACTCTGTAACGGGGTGGAATATAGTGTGACGGAGTGGAACACTGTGACAGGGTGGAATGGACAAATCCAAGAACTAGACAATTTCCATTTCATAGTTGCTCAAATTTGGTAGTTATGATTCAGGTCACAATTAATGATAGACACCAACAGAAAAAAACACAGTTTTATTTAAGAACAGCTCTTAAAAAAATGCAGGTTCTCTCACACTAGATATTCCTCCCTTCACCCCTCCATAGGAAACAGCCACTGTTGTAACATGGCAGCTTCCATGGAGGGACATAACCCTATGAAGGTTTCACCCTCACCTAAAAGCCATTGTTAGTTTCTTATACTTACTAAATAAGTAGCTAAATATTAAATTCCATTTTCCCCATAAAGTCTAAACTCTGTACATTCAAGCATCAGTGACAAATGTGTCTGTGAGTTCTACTTATCTGACCTTAACTGCTGCTGTCTCTGTGGATCAGAGTCTGGACTTTGTGGTGGGGTTCAGTTTATCAAGGCCTCTCTTTTCTCTTCCCTTCTACTTTTATGCTCCCTCCACTTTTTCCTTTTCTGATGCTTGGCTCTCTCCCTTAAATCTTGTATCCTTGTCTTTGTGCCTTTCTCTATATCCCTTCTCCATCTCTCTCGCTCACATTCTAAATAATTTTGCCTCCTTTCAGGATCAACATTACGGCGTGCCCGACAACACCTCTGATTTTCTGCTGCATTTAATGGACTCATTTTCATCCTCCAATATAATCCTGATAACACAGAACAAACTGTTCAATTTGATGCTGGGGGAGGAAAGTGTTAAAGAGATTTAAATATTTTATACTAATTCAATATGAAGAACCATCACAATGATTCATCCCATCACAGGCTTTAGTGTGACGGGTGGAAAATCTAAAGCAATATGGCTCAATTTCTGGATATGATAAAACCTGATGGTGCCGTTAGCATTAAAGTACAATGAAAAATTAATGATTAATACAAATATAATTTCATAATTTGATTAACAAATTGTTTTCCCCACTTTTTTGTGTGACGGGGTGGAAATGCTATGGTTAACAGAAAAGATTTTGAAGGTAAAATGTACCAAAAGTGTTCTTAAAGAAAAACCAAAACTCACCATTGTTTGGACTTCTCTTCTTTAAACTCTTCAATGATGTCACTTCATGTTAGTGATGTCATTTCATGTTAGTTATGTCACTTCTAGGAAATGTATTGCATTTTTGCGCAAAATTACATTGGTGTGACGGGGTGGAATATGAAATTGATGGACATAGAAAAATCATGCTATTTCAATAAAAAAATATGACATTTCCTATTAAGAGGAAAGTATTTGTAATCATAACAACAAAGAATTTTTTAGATTTATTTCATATTTCTTAAGTGAGAAAAATGAGAAAAATGAGAAAAATGGTCAGAGCAGACATGAGAAAATTATTGCAGTTTAACATAAAAAGTTATAAATATCCAAAATATATATTTATTATTCTTTATTATTTATTTATTTTATTTGACCTCATGCTACCAACTAAACTTGAATCAATGGCTTTAGACACGTAAAGTATTTAAATTAAGTTTTTATGCTTCCTATTCCTCTTAAAATGTTATGGACCCAAACTTAACAGTTTTCATGGAATGACCCTTTTGCATTTTTGCATTCAACATTGCAAGTCAACAAATCATTGTTGACTTGCAATACCTTTGCTAATTTCATTTAATAACCCCTTAGTCTAGTTGTTCCAATCTTGAGTATTAAATTGAAAAAGTTAGACATTTTAAAGAATTGCTGAAATGATTGATTACTGCAGGTCGGATATTTATTTCTAATCCCATATTTAACATTTGTAACCTAGTGATAAGACCCGGAAATATTTGGAGAAGACCAAATATAGGAGATGTGATATTAACTTTTTTTCTTTTTAAATTTCAGCTACAGATGAGACATATGGGCTTGATCCAGAGCCAGGGCAAATGGTAAGTGTGCCTATGAATAAGTTCAAAGAATGTGACAGTATTTCAGTTTCATTCTAGCTCACATGTACTCGTAATACTGCATATGTTGGAAAAACATTTGAGCAAACAAGCACAAAAAAAATAAAAATCATACTAGTATTGGGAGTATTTCTTTTTTAACCTCCTGAGACCCTGCATCCACCTCCGAGGACATTGCACATTTGCCTCTCTGCCTCTAATACTTTATTTTATTTTTTTACTTTAACCCACTGGCCTCATTAGTAGACACTCCCAGTATCCTGAATTGAATGAATTCACCAGATTCCATCCACTGGAATACACAGTATTCCATTCACTGGAATCCCGGGAAATTTCGGGTGAAATATCCAGTGGATTTTGCTCTCTGGGTTGCTGGAATTTAGCGAAATATCCAGTGGATTTTCACTGCATTTCACAAAGGCCAGTAGGCCTGTTGAGGAAGGACAGACTGATTGTTGCAAAGTTTTTGCACTTTTCTTTTTATTTCGCTATGTTCTGGGCCTAAGGTACACACCTGTTTGCACCTTTAAAAGTTTCACCTAAGACCAGTACGGCTGTTCTGGATAGGAATATTGCTCTTGACAGATGTTTTGTTACTTTGTAACGGAACATCCTAGTTGCCTAAAATACTCCCTTCTTATTTATCCTTTGTGTTATGCCCAAATGTTGGAAATAGACAGGATGTTTCAAGCAATCATGTTTTTTATTGTGTCATTTCAGAATATAGACCCAGTGTCCTCATATGGACACATTGCTTTTTTTTAGAGAACTGCTGATAGTAGAAAGCTGAAATTTTGTGTATAGGGTAATTGGGAGCTTCTAATCCCAACTTGCAAAAAATAAAATCAAAAACAAAAATAATCTAACTGTCCTCATATGAGGACGTCATTTTTTTCAATAACTACTTGTGGCATCATGACAGAGTTTAGTTTTTAAGCTTATTAGGTTTTACTAATCCCATGTAACTTGGAAATTATAAAAACAAACTCCAAATAGGAGCTCTGATCTCAGGAGGTTGATGAACTTTTTAAAACTAATTGTACATATTTAACTTCTTCTGATTTGTTTATATGTTTGAGAAATAATCTGAAAATAATTTCTCTCTTTTAAAAAAAATTATTTTAGCTACACAAACGAATGCTTCACTACTCAGAAGCATCTCTATCAAGTTCTGACATCACTGAGGAAGAGTATGTTGCCGATTCTGAGGAATCTGAGAGTGACAGTCTAAACGACAGCGACAGTTCAGTAGATGTTAAACAGCTCAAGAAGAGGAATAAAAGAGCCCTGAAAAATACTTCTTCTCTGGAAGTCCAACCACTTAAGAGTGTGCGTGTGACCACTTCTAGTTCCTTGACCGCAAAAGATCCTGGAGAATCTTCTTCAACTGATGCAAAAGATCCTGGAGAATCTTCTTCAACTGATGCAAGAGATCCTGGAAAATCTTCTTCAACTGATGCAAAAGATCCTGGAGAATCTTCTTCAACTGATGCAAAAGATCCTGGAGAATCTTCTTTACTTGATGTGAAAGTCATGACCTTGAAAAAGAAGGGAGATGGCAGTAGGGTTTATAATAAAAGGTACTATTGTGCATTTTGCAGCAAACCTTACAGCAAAATGGCACGTCATCTAGAAGCAAAACACAGTGATGTACCAGAGGTGGAAAGGGCACTGAAATGCCCCAAAGGTTCTAGAGAATGAAGGCTGCAGTTGTCCTTGATAAGAAAGAAAGGAAACCGTGCCCATAATAATAAAGTCATTAAAGAGGGAAAAGGAATGCTCATTCCCCGCCAACAATGCACTAAATCTGCAAAAGCTGATGATTACTCGCATTGCATCAACTGCGAGGGTTATCTCAAGCAGAAATCCTTGTGGAGGCATATGCAGAGGTGTTATCTCAGTCAAAAAGTCAAAGGACTGAAGCCAGGAGTATCTCGAGTCCAAGCCATTTGCAAATATGCAGAGCCAGTACCAGACAGTGTCAATGCACAGTTTTGGAAACTAATACTTGACATGCACCAAGATGACGTAGCAAAAGTTCTCCAAAGTGAGAAGTGCATCTTGTAATTTGGAGAAGATGCGCAGAACCGCACGAGTCGTTCTGCAAGGAAAGAAAGATGGCAAGTTGGAGACCCTGTCAGATTTCTTTGTGCCAGCTAACTTCCCTCATGTTATAGATACAGTTAAGAAAGTGGCCATGTGCTAATTTCCTAACAGTAAATTCCTACTGGAGAACCCCGAAGCCCCCCACCCCCCCCTCCTGCTGCCTGTGGAGCAACATGCCAACGCGCAGTCATCTTATCCACAGTCACTTCTTGTGAGCCATTTGGTATGTGCATTTTTCTACAGGCCAATACAAAACACCTGTTTTTTTTTGTTTTTTTTTTACTGCAGTGAAGTAGAAATTCAGCCACATACCACCTTAGGGAATAATGGTTGCCAAAGTTTATATATATATACACTCACCGGCCACTTTATTAGGTACCCCATGCTAGTAACGGGTTGGACCCCCTTTTGCCTTCAGAACTGCCTCAATTCTTGGTGGCATAGATTCAACAAGGTGCTGGAAGCATTCCTCAGGGAGTTTGGTCCATATTGACATGATGGCATCACACAGTTGCCGCAGATTTGTTGGCTGCACATCCATGATGCGAATCTCCCATTCCACCGCATCCCAAAGATGCTCTATTGGATTGAGATCTGGTGACTGTGGAGGCCATTTGAGTACAGTGAACTCATTGTCATGTTCAAGAAACCAGTCTGAGATGATTCCAGCTTTATGACATGGCACATTATCCTGCTGAAAGTAGCCATCAGAAGTTGGGTACATTGTGGTCATAAAGGGATGGACATGGTCAGCAACAATACTCAGGTAGGCTGTGGCGTTGCAACGATGCTCAATTGGTACCAAGGGGCCCAAAGAGTGCCTAGAAAATATTCCCCACACCATGACACCACCACCACCAGCCTGAACCGTTGATACAAGGCAGGATGGATACATGCTTTCATGTTGTAGACGCCATATTCTGACCCTACCATCCGAATGTCGCAGCAGAAATCGAGACTCATCAGACCAGGCAGCGTTTTTCCAATTTTCTATTGTCCAATTTCGATGAGCTTGTGCAAATTGTAGTCTCAGTTTCCTGTTCTTAGCTGAAAGGAGTGGCACCCGGTGTGGTCTTCTGCTGCTGTAGCCCATCTGCCTCAAAGTTCGACGTACTGTGCGTTCAGAGATGCTCTTCTGCCCACCTTGGTTGTAACAGGTGGTTATTTGAGTCACTGTTGCCCTTCTATCAGCTCAAACCAGTCTGGCCATTCTCCTCTGACCTCTGGCATCAACAAGGCATTTCCGCCCCACAGAACTGCCGTTCAATGGATGTTTTTTCTTTTTCGGACCATTCTCTGTAAACCCTAGATATGGTTGTGCGTGAAAATCCCAGTAGATCAGCAGTTTCTGAAATACTCAGACCAGCCCTTCTGGCACCAACAATCATGCCACGTTCAAAGTCACTCAAATCACCTTTCTTCCCCATACTGATGCTCGGTTTGAACTGCATGAGATTGTCTTGACCATGTCTACATGCCTAAATGCACTGAGTTGCCGCCATGTGATTGGCTGCTTAGAAATTAAGTGTTAACGAGCAGTTGGACAGGTGGTCGGTGAGTGTATATATATATATATATATATATATATATATATATATATATATATATATATATATATATAATTTTTTTTTTTTTTTGGAGGGGGTGGGGGTGTCACTGTAAGATTTAAATTTCTTAATGCACTAGTTTGCACAAACTACTTTGCCGCAAACCACAAAACGTGCAAAACCATCATTTAAATAGGGCGTCTCCAACAGTTTTGCACCTGCCACCAGTTACGCAATCACTCTTGTTAAATCACCCGCAAACCATGGTTCAGCCCCTCGCGCAAACTTCCAGTTTGCGAGCGCAAATTACTGCACGCAAAATTGGATCTTGATAAATACGGCCCTAAATGTTGACATTAAATATTAGATAATAAAAAAATAAAAATAAAATCAATTTTATTGTCATTCTACTGTCACAAGTACAGAGCAACGACATGAATTCTCTGCATTTAATCCATCCCCTTGGGGAGAAGTGGGCTGCCATTGCATGGCACCCGGGAAGCAGTGTGGGGTTAAGGGTGTCATGATGGGTGTCACAGAGAGTTAGCCCAAGATGCAGAACACACACGGAGGCACTGGTAAAAGTCCAAGGAGTTTATTAAAGGCACAAGCACATGAATCACAGTTCAGGCAGGGGACTAATCCGCTGGGATCTGTGCGGGAAAGGGAGATGGCTGGATGTGAGCTGAGTTTGAGCTTCCAGCTCACTGCAGGGAACAACAGGGGAAATCCACATGGGAACCTCTTAGGGAAACTCCACAGAGGAGTCGTCAGGCAGCATCCACGTAGAATTCTTGGGTTGGCTCACCAGGGCAGGTTAGCAGGTTAGCTTTCCTAGAGCGTCAGGCTAGGGACTGGCTTCCTGTGATGCAACTCTCCCAGAGCTGCAGGCCAGAGACAGGTGCCAGAGAGACTGCTCTTCCAGGGCTTCACGAAGAGACAGGAGGTTAAGCTCATCCAGAGCTTTCACGAGGCCTGAGGAAGCCTGAGGATCCCAACAAAGGGTCTTGCTCAGGAACCCAGAGTGGAAGTCTGTGGGAGTCGGGGATCGAATTCACAATCTCAGGATTCAAAGCCCTATGCCCTAACAACTAGCCCTATGCCCTAACAACTAGCCCTATGCCCTAACAACTAGGCCGCCGCTCCCCCTCAGCAGCTTCTGATTTAGTGCTGTTAAGAAATTAGCACAAAGTTAAACTGTTAAGCTAATCATTTGAAATGCTTGTTTAAAGCAAACACACTGACTGCTTACACTGTTGAATACTCTTTTATTTAATTACCTTTGTTTAGGTCAATTCGGGGTGACCAGGAGATGCACCACTAAAGTTGGACAAAGCAATGATCTGCCCTCAGCAAAAGGTAAGCATATTTATAAGTGTGAAGAAAATGAGATGATTTCTGATAAATATTGAATCTTTAGAGGCCACTGTCCTCTATCATTACTCTTTCTCATGCAAGCCATTTTTGGCTTCTGTCATTTATACACATTTTCAATGTACTTTGTACCTGATTTTGTTGTCCAAGTCGCATATATTCTGAAATCTGTTTGGTTTAACAGAGAGAACAGATGACGAGGTACCAGCAGACCTGGAAGTCTCTGGCAACTCCAACACAACTAACGGTAATTTCTCTTCCTCCTTGGACATTATCTATGAGCAGAAGCTTTAAAAATGTTGCCAGACTCATCTTTCAAACTGAAGAATTTATCTGCTAATTTTTATTATAAAGAAATTATAACCACTGGGTCTAATGTCTCAGCTGAATTTCCCACCTGCAAGCCAGGCTTTAGAACATGTAAACCTTTAGTTATTTTTTTACACATTTGGTGTTCATTGAATATTTCTCATTATCAGGTGTAAACCCATTTCCAATATTTTCATAATTTTTTTATTGAACTAAACAGATGGGAAAATAATGAACATTTCACAGCACTGTTTGTGTGGTGTCAAAATGAGGCTTCCTCATTTTATAATCTCATGAGGATCAGATGATATCTCTACATATAAAACTTTAGAATAGCTCAATTTTCATTTGACTGCATACTCTCAAGCAAAAGCTTGGTTTTATTTCTTCTCCCCCTTCTCTATTATTGCTGCCTTGAACTGTCTTCGAACAGCAAACTAACTAGAATGATCAAAGGTAGTTTGGGTGATTATTTAAATTTTTCTGTCTAACTGCACCTATAAAATATTTCCAAAACTTGTAGTGTTAGGACAACTTACCAGGCCCTGTGAGTTTTCCCAGGTTGGACTCTGTGACAAAGGGAGATTGAAGTTTAATCCATTAGAGCAGCGGTCCCCAACCTTTTTTGTACCACGGACCGCTATATGTCAGAGAATATTTTCACGGACCGCCCGGGGGATTATGATCAGGTAAAATGATACGACTGGCATAAAATCAAATACAAAAGGCATAAAAATAAAACAAGCCGGTCCCATCTAGGCTTAATCGGAGAAAATGACAGACGTCACAGTGTGCTCCTGATGTCCAGTCTGCTCCATAGCTTTGTTTTGGTCGCTGTAACCGCAGAAAATCCCGCTTCACAAAGATAGGATGTTATAGATAGGATGCTTCTTGAACTGAATTAACCTGTGTCAAGAGGCACAGATGCACCGACTGATGTAATTGGGAGAGAATAATGCAATCTTTTATATTTTTCAAAATAAAACACTCAGACTCTGATTGTCGATTATATATATATATATATATATATATATATATATATATATATATATATATATATATGTGCGGCCCGGTACCAAATGACCCACAGACCGGTACGCGGCCCGATGGTTGGGGACCACTGCATTAGAGAGCCCTGCTTATGTTTATGCCCTCTTAACTCAGGCTCACTGAGTCTCCAGCCACCATCAAAATCTTCCTTTTGGGGAAGTCCTTTTGAAATGGATGATATTTTAAACAATTTTGTTGTATTTTTTTAACATCCCCCTGACCTGAATCATTTACGCTTGTAAAATATTTTGTACAACTCATTCTCGTATCTGCTGATGCTTTTATAAGGGATGGGGAGATTCATGTGTTCACTCACTACCAGCTGTCGGCTCCAACAGTGACAACTATTGAAGCTGACAACTGACGCTTAAATATGAAATCCTACTTTACTACAGCTGTGTGTCATGATGGGTTTCAGAAAAGCCCAATGTGCAGAACACCACGGAGACAGATGAAAAGTTTAACAATGTTTATGTCATGATGGGTACTCTAAAGGTGACCCAATTATGCAGACCACCACTGACGGACACAGGAATAAAAGTTCAACAAGTTTATTTTGACACAAGCACACAGAATGTACTGGTTCTGGCTCGGGCCTGGACACTGGTTCACTGGAGTCTGCGTGAGAGACAGTTCAGTTAGCGTGGCACGTTGGAGCTTGATTTCTTGATTATAACTGATTGTACCTTGAGGGTTCTTGAAGTTAGCTTTGGGAGAGTCACTGTTGGATCTGGAGAGGAGTTGATCAGCAGAGTCCGCTTGCTGCTTCAGCGTCTCACGTCTACTAATGAACAGACCTTGGCTTAGGGTTTTCCAGCTCTTAGTCCTGAGCTGCATGAAGTTCTCTATGGTTCTTCGGGTTTGGCTCTGAGGGTCGGCTCGGCAGGTTAGCTCTTCCAGAGCTTCACAGAGGAGATACTGGTTTCCTGGAAGATAGAGACAACGGTTAGAATCCTGGCTTGATTCAAAGTCACAAAGATACACTGAGAATCTAGGCTTAGGCGCTGACCAACTGGATCAACACTGCGGCGTTGAGGCAAGGTCTGAAGACAGCTTATATAGTGGATCCTCTGATGATCTTGATGGGCTGCAGCTGTGCAGGAGGCTCACTCAGAAGGATCCACGGCGGACTCTGCTGGAGAAAGGTGGAACTTCTCCAGCTTCCAACAGTTTATTGAGACAAGCACATGGAATTTACACAGGAACTGGTTCAGGCCCGGGGGCAGGTTCACTGGAGTCTGTGAGGATGACAGTTCAGTTAGCTTGGGAGCAGATGAGTTTGAGAGTTTCTGAAGGATACCTTGAGGAATCCGGGTTTGGCTTTGAGAGAGGAACTGTTGGGTCCAGAGACTGTTTAGTTCAGCAGAGTCCAATAACCGCTTCAGCGTCTTACTTCTAGCTTGAGGGCAGACCTTGGTTTTTGGTTTCCAGCTCTTAGTCCAGAGCTGCAGGGGAATCCAGAGAAGAGTCTTCAGGTTTGGCTCAGAGGGCAGGCTCGGCAGGTTAAGCTCATCCAGTAGTGATGGGCTATCTGAAGCCAGGCTTCGAGGCTTGTACCGAGTAATAAGGGGGCGTGTCAATGAAGCCCCGCTTCGAGGCCTGTGTTGTCTTGTTGAAAACCACGTGACTGGCAACAAACGAGGCCTCGCATTGCATTGGTCACGTGACTGCTTCATTTTGCGTGTCGGTTTTCAAAATAAAAGCGCGATGAATCCTGTTGCTTCGTGGGTTGTAGTAGGTGGTTCGGTATCAGCAGAACAGTTTTCATCAGCAGTGATTGAAATGGAGCCGTCAAAAAAGACAAAAAACCTCTCATATGTGGGAGTATTATGAGATGACAGATCACAATCACAACCTGAAACAGTGAAAAAAGTCCTATTCCTAAATAAAAACAATTAAACCTAAAATCCAGAAATTTCTATATTTTCTTTTGTTTAATCAGGAGATGCATCAGAATCACACATCAAAACCAGGCTAAAAGCCATTAGAAGAGGCAAACTCTATGTGTAGCTTAATATTAAGAATCAGAACTAGAACTCCTAGGAAGAGATGATTTTAAACAAATTCTGTCTTTAAGAAAGCAAGTTTCAAGCTCAAAGTATACAAAGTCTGCAGCAACAGTCACTCAGTTCTCAATACATTAAAGTAACACATATCTTCATTGTCTAACAAGTCCATGACATAAAAGAAAACCTAACACCACCACTGATGGTCAAGGATTAGATTGGCTACAAATCATTTTAATCATTAAAACATGACAATTAAATAGAATTCTCCTCTTACTAAACACGAGTTTGATGAAAACTTTGTGACAATATTACATTTCCTAATATTTGGAAGTATGATCCAACTGAGTAACAAGGCTGTTACAGTTTCACCAGCAGATGTCACTAGTGAGTGATGAATGAAGCATCGAGTAATTAACTTTTTTCAACACTTTGCGTTGGAAAGCTTCATTGCTTCATGAGGCTTCACTTGCCCATCACTATCATCCAGAGCTTACAGAGAAACAGGATTCCTGAAAGCAGAGACAAGATGGTATTAGAATCCATTCTAGATCAGAGACAACAAGGATTCTCAGGTGATACTAGGCTCAGGTTCTAACCAAACTGGATCAACACTGCAGCGTTGAGGCAAGGTCTGAAGGCCGGTTATAAAGGAGAGGATCCTCTGATGACGAGATGCGCCTCAGGTGTGTTGGAGGCTCAGCTCAGGAGGATCCACTGCGCACTCTGCTGGAGAAAGGTGGAACAGCTCCAGATCCCAACACTATGGTAAAGAAATGTTTTCATCATAGCTTTATAAATTGCTCTGTCATACAGACTGAAACATTTTTTTCATTGAAAAACACTTAAGTGCCCCTAATTATTTTTCAGGCCCACCACAAAAGAAAAGATTCAAGTGGAGCCAAGAGGAAATCCAGGCGGTGGAAAAAACACTGATGAACTGTATTGAATCTGGAAAAGTTCCCTACAGGCCTCCTGAACCAGCAGGCCCGGTTCAGAACCAGTGCCCACCCCAGGGATAGGTGTCGACATCAGGGGACAAGACTCGGCAGACCCAGTTCCACACAGACTGTCCTCCAGAACCAGGGGGGCCCATGCAGAGCACCATGGACCGGCCTGGTTCCCCACAGGCCTTCTGAACCAGCAGGCCCGGTTCAGAACCAGTGCACACCCCAGGGACAGGTGTCGACATCAGGGGACAAGACTCAGCAGACCCGGTTCCACACAGACTGTCCTCCAGAACCAGGGGGGCTCATGCAGAGCACCATGGACCGGCCTGGTTCCCCACAGGCCTTCTGAACCAGCAGGGGACACTTAGGGCACTTTTGGTGAGGCCCCTAACCCTAATTATATTTCCTGAGCGCTAAATCTAAAAACTTAACTCCTAAACCCTAACCCCTCAATTGGACAGCCTTAAATCTCACTATCCTATTGTAGCCTTAATAATTTCCCTCTAAGAGACTCAGTTAATTCCTACCTATCTCTATAGAACCCTATTAAGAGGTTTTAAGTTTCTAATTAATATATGGCACTTTTTAACCCAATTTGGCTTAACTGCACCTTTTCTGTTTATCCACCAGAGGGCAGCACGAGACCGTGGTATAATTCTCATCCAGGATTTTTAAACCTAAAAATTGTACTGACTCGGTTTATCCACTAGGTGGCAGCAAGAGACCGTGGTATAATTTGCCAACAGGGTTTTCCAACCACAGATCACTGACTCTCATACAGATGAGACCTATATCCTCATTCTGAGCCGGCTTAAGCCTAATATATTTAGAATACAGCAGAACCTCATCCTTAAGGGTCTTTTTGTGTTTATTTGGAGGAGTTGTTTTGAACTGTTTGGAGGGATTTTATTTTATGGACTGCAGCTTTAATAAACGGAACCTCAGAAGCCGATCCCGGTGTTATGCCCAAAAGTGCATGCCTGCCGAAATATGCATCCCCAGTCGCGGGAGCGCGCCTCGCTCTGTTGAACTGCATATCGACGAGGAAAACGGATTAAAATATGTTCAATGGAGCTTAGGTTCTTATATTAATGATATAAAAACGTTTAAAAATACCTCTCGTGGGAAAAAAGTTGTGGTTATTTGGCAGATTCATTTACAAAAGTACGGATTTTTTGAACAACATTAAATCCAAAGATTTTGACCATGGTACGGCTGATTTATTTGTTGTGGTCTCTTGCTATTTACACACAACACTAAACCGTGATAGCCGAAGTGAGTTTTGAGTTTGCAAAGCTTTCTCTTAAGTGGAAAATCAAACGCGCACCTACAAAGCACAGCGTTCACAGACCAGTGAGATGCGTTCGCTGCGCGTCAGAAAGCTATGGTGCATTCAGGAGCATTGGAACATTTTAAACTTACAAGAATGAGGCATAAAACAGAACTGTATCTTTACTGAACTGTATTGTATTTTTTTGTTTGTTTGTTTATGCACATCTGCTAGCTTTTTATTCTAAAAAATCTATAATATTACAGCAGCAATTTATCAAAGTTTTTCAAAATCCTGTTTAAAAGCTCCAAATGGGGCTTCAGGTCATATGAAGCAACAATTGCACTGTCATTGTTTTACAGGGCAGTATTTGCATTTGCTGATCCTTGTACTTAATTACTGATGAATATGCAGGAATACAGATGTACAAGCAGAGATGGCAAAAGTACTCACTTTCCGTACTTGAGTAAAAGTACAGATACTTGTGTTAAAAAATACTCTGGTAAAAGTGGAAGTACTGATTAAACTTCTTTACTCAAGTAAAAGTAACAAAGTACAGGCTTGTAAATGTACTTAAAGTATAAAAGTAAAAGTAGAAACCACTTTTTTCATGCCGTTGCCTACATTTTAAATGGATGTCTGCCAATAGGACTAGATCTCCGTTGTGTTCATTTTCAATCATCTCGTCGTCCATGCTACTATGCTAACGCCACCGCCACCAAGCTGCAATGATTTGCCGCGAATGAATACCGCCGAATCTGTCGATTCATCTTGTAGTGGTGCGTCAAATGCAACGTAGATTCCCATCCAATTAGATTGAATTTGGTATTGATGACGTGAAAAATAATAACGGTAACTCCATTGAATTGATTCAAAACTAAAGTAACGAGCCAATTTTTTAAAATGTAAGGAGTAGAAAGTACAGATATTTGTGTAAAAATGTAAGGAGTAGAAGTAAAAAGTCATCATAAAAATAAGCAGTAAAGTAAAGTAAAAATATCAGAAAAATCTACTTGAGTACAGTAACGAAGTATTTGTACTTCGTTACTTCCCATCTCTGTGTACAAGTGTCAACTCCTCTGAGATAGCAGGGGATGGAATTTTTGGCAAGGACCTGCCAAAAAATGCATCCCCCTTGTTTTTAACTTAAAAATTGTCCCACACACATGAAATTCACACTGGTAGCTCAGCACACATGTGGAAGCAGGTAGAAATTGAAACATCAGCTACAAATCTATATTTCTGGAAAAAAGCAGGGGGAGCAATTTTTGGCAAGGACCTGCCAAAAAATGCATCCCCTTTGTTTTTAACCTAAGGACCTGCCAAAAAATGCATCCCCCTTGTTTTTAACTTAAAAATTGTCCCACACACATGAAATTCACACTGGTACCTCAGCACACATGTGGAAGCAGGTAGAAATTGAAACATCAGCTACAAATCTATATTTCTGGAAAAAAGCAGGGGATGCAATTTTTGGCAAGGACCTGCCAAAAAATGCATCCCCTTTGTTTTTAACCTAAGGACCTGCCAAAAAATGCATCCCCCTTGTTTTTAACAGAAAAATTGTCCCACACACATGAAATTCACACTGGTACCTCAGCACACATGTGGAAGCAGGTAGAAATTGAAACATCAGCTACAAATCTATATTTCTGGAAAAAAGCAGGGGATGCATTTTTTGGCAAGGACCTGCCAAAAAATGCATCCCCCTTGTTTTTAACCTAAGGACCTGCCAAAAAATACATCCCCCTTGTTTTTAACTTAAAAATTGTCCCACACACATGACATTCACACTGGTAGCTCAGCACACATGTGGAAGCAGGTAGAATTTGTCACATCAGCTACAAGTGTATATTTCTGTAAAAAAGCAGGGGATGCAATTTTTGGCAAGGACCTGCCAAAAGATGCATCCCCCTTGTTTTTAACTTAAAAATTGTCCCACACACATGAAATTCACACTGGTAGCTCAGCACACATGTGGAAGCAGGTAGAAATTGAAACATCAGCTACAACTGTATATTTCTGGAAAAAAGCAGGGGATGCAATTTTTGGCAAGGACCTGCCATTTAGGTAATCAAGATTTACATCTTACATCCAACCTAAAGGTAAACTTTTACCTTACATTTGCATTTCACCTTTTTGGGTTTGGAAAATAAAACCAGTTGCAAACACAGTAATGTAGTTCTTTTGTGCTATTTACTTTATTCTTAGTGTGGTATATATATAAAAAAAGTTTTACAGTTCAATCTAACAACATTAAACAGGTTTGAACATTTTTGAAGTACCCTCGAAACACAATTTAACTTGGAACAGTGAAAAGCAAAAATAATTTAAAGGAACTTAAATTAAATAATGTTTAAGTCGAACTATATTCTTCAAACTTGTTTTTTTTTTGTGTTTTTTTGTTTTTTTAACAGTTGAAAACTATATGCACAGTGGACAGCAATACTCAGTGTCAGGTGGTGGGTTGTTGACACAGCCCTGGTGGTGCCACCTGTTGCATCCGTCACAGGCAATCTGAAATGGACAAGATTCAAATAGGATTCCTAATAGCATTGATACATGTTACAATTAGCATTTAATAACATGGATACATGATATATGTGCGTCCGTGTAGGATGTATGAGGTGTGGGTCAGAGAGTGTGTGTATATATATTTTGAAACACATTAGCATTTGTTTAAATGTAAAGTCTGATGCTAGTTGAGACCAATAGCTGTTTGTAAAAGCCCATGGATAAGAAACTTTATTTCTATTTCAAGGTATCTTGCAGGCATTCTTGATCAGTATAGGTGAAGCTGGTTTTATGTAATCTTCTATTACACATAAAGCTCAAACGAAGGTTAGAAATTTAATTTGATTCAGCTTAATTTGATTTATATTACTCCCTTTAACAGGCAGGAAAACCTTCAGCAGAACCAGAACTAGGGTCAGCATGAACGGTCATCTGCCTCGACCGACTGAGGGTTAGAGAAGACAGAGCAGAGACACAACAAGAGAGACAAACAAGCACAGAAGCGCACATTGATCCAGGAGTACTTTATGTTTTATATGGTGTTAGTGGATGATCTGCTTCCCCTCAATTATGTCACAGCTAAACAAACATCAAACCAGGTGTACCCAGTGGCACGGGAAGGGGGGTGCTGTGGGGGCTGCAGCCTCCCTCGTCATAGCATCAGCCCCCCATGGTGGGGGGCTGTGGGGTAACATAATATTGTACTTAAAAACATGAAATTATTTATGTATTTATTTTTTAAAAGACTGTGTTTGATATGGGATTAAAATGATGGGCTGTGTATAAGATATAAACTAATGATTCATTATTTTAATATTTCATAAAAAACTAGGCTACTCCCCCTGAAGTGCTTCCGCCACCTTACATTCGTTTAGGCATGGGTAGCAATAGGCAGCAGAAATGTATTTCTGACTATTTCGAGGTGAGAAATGGTTTTAATTCCCCTATACGCTAGAATAAGGCTGCATATCACTAAATATTATGTCTGTATTAAGTGATAAAATATAAAATTATTATTTTTTTTTGTGTGTGTTTTTTGTTTCAGATATGAAATCATTCCCCATATCCATAGTCGAATGGACTTTCAAGATGTTCAATGCTCAGTTTAGGCTATATTTAGGCCATGTTTCATTCAAGTATTCCTGTTCCTGTTGATTTCAAGCTGTTGTTTGTTTTCAATTCAATTCAATTCAGTTTATTTATATAGCGCCAAATTCACAACACATGTCATCTCAAAGCACTTTACAGTTCAACCAGATCATCCAGTCAAATTGATACAAAGTTTTCTATCTAAGGAAAACCAGTTGATTGCATCGACTCATTGACTCAAATACAATCCCTCACACTAAGCATGCTTGTAGCGACAGTGGAGAGGAAAAACTCCCTTTTAACAGGAAGAAACCTCCAGCAGAACCAGGCTCAGTGTGAGCGGCCATCTGCTGAGGCCCACTGGGGTTCAAGGAGACGGAAGCAGAGACATAAAAAGCAGCTGTAAAAGGCGGCCCTGTCCAGGAAACACACAGCCAGGCAGACGATCAATTTTGAATGATTAAAAGAGAAGATAAAGTTTAAAATGTTCATGCTTTGTTCCGATGCATTTTAAATGGCAGTTTTTGGCGACAAATGTAGGCCTACAATATTATGTTAAAAACGTCAGCCACAGCCCTCAACATAATGACGTCATGTGTTTTCCAACCCAGCCAGCCCCCCTCGCTTGAAACAGCTTCCAGCGCGCCTGGGTGTACCCACTATGAAGAGAAAAAAGAGAAATAAAAGAGCAATGTTTGATGAAGCTTAAACTGTTGTTAATTCAGAAAGGCTACTGGGGCAAAGCAGTCCAAACAATAATCAGCTTTAAAGATTTCTCCACTAGTTCCCAAACTTAAGGCTACTCCATTGATTTATGTCTTTCATTACTGTACAAACTAATTAATCCAGCTGTGTTTGGCTATTGTTACTGTGGTTGCTGAGGCCACACACACCTGAATTAAACAGTTAGTCCTGTAACAAAAGACGGGCAATAACATTGCTGCCATCTGATGGCCATTTCTGTCTTATTGAGGAATTGCATCCCCTGCTTTTTTCCAGAAATATAGATTTGTAGCTGATGTTTCAATTTCTACCTGCTTCCACATGTGTGCTGAGCTACCAGTGTGAATTTCATGTGTGTGGGACAATCTTTAAGTTAAAAACAAGGGGGATGCATTTTTTGGCAGGTCCTTGCCAAAAATTGCATCCCCTGCTTTTTTCCAGAAATATAGATTTGTAGCTGATGTTTCAATTTCTACTTGCTTCCACATGTGTGCTGAGGTACCAGTGTGAATTTCATGTGTGTGGGACAATTTTTAAGTTGAAAACAAGGGGGATGCATTTTTTGGCAGGTCCTTGCCAAAAATTGCATCCCCTGCTTTTTTCCAGAAACATAGATTTGTAGCTGATGTTTCAATTTCTACCTGCTTCCACATGTGTGCTGAGGTACCAGTGTGAATTTCATGTGTGTGGGACAATTTTTAAGTTAAAAACAAGGGGGATGCATTTTTTGGCAGGTCCTTGCCAAAAATTGCATCCCCTGCTTTTTTCCAGAAATATAGATTTGTAGCTGATGTTTCAATTTCTACCTGCTTCCACATGTGTGCTGAGGTACCAGTGTGAATTTCATGTGTGTGGGACAATCTTTAAGTTAAAAACAAGGGGGATGCATTCTTTGGCAGGTCCTTGCCAAAAATTGCATCCCCTGCTTTTTTCCAGAAATATAGATTTGTAGCTGATGTTTCAATTTCTACCTGCTTCCACATGTGTGCTGAGGTACCAGTGTGAATTTCATGTGTGTGGGACAATCTTTAAGTTAAAAACAAGGGGGATGCATTCTTTGGCAGGTCCTTGCAAAAAATTGCATCCCCTGCTTTTTTCCAGAAATATAGATTTGTAGCTGATGTTTCAATTTCTACATGCTTCCACATGTGTGCTGAGGTACCAGTGTGAATTTCATGTGTGTGGGACAATTTTTAAGTTAAAAACAAGGGGGATGCATTTTTCGGCAGGTCCTTGCCAAAAATTGCATCCCCTGCTTTTTTCCAGAAATATAGATTTGTAGCTGATGTTTCAATTTCTACCTGCTTCCACATGTGTGCTGAGGTACCAGTGTGAATTTCATGTGTGTGGGACAATCTTTAAGTTAAAAACAAGGGGGATGCATTTTTTGGCAGGTCCTTGCCAAAAATTGCATCCCCTGCTTTTTTCCAGAAATATAGATTTGTAGCTGATGTTTCAATTTCTACTTGCTTCCACATGTGTGCTGAGGTACCAGTGTGAATTTCATGTGTGTGGGACAATTTTTAAGTTAAAAACAAGGGGGATGCATTTTTTGGCAGGTCCTTGCCAAAAATTGCATCCCCTGCTTTTTTCCAGAAACATAGATTTGTAGCTGATGTTTCAATTTCTACCTGCTTCCACATGTGTGCTGAGGTACCAGTGTGAATTTCATGTGTGTGGGACAATTTTTAAGTTAAAAACAAGGGGGATGCATTTTTTGGCAGGTCCTTGCCAAAAATTGCATCCCCTGCTTTTTTCCAGAAATATAGATTTGTAGCTGATGTTTCAATTTCTACCTGCTTCCACATGTGTGCTGAGGTACCAGTGTGAATTTCATGCGTGTGGGACAATCTTTAAGTTAAAAACAAGGGGGATGCATTCTTTGGCAGGTCCTTGCCAAAAATTGCATCCCCTGCTTTTTTCCAGAAACATAGATTTGTAGCTGATGTTTCAATTTCTACCTGCTTCCACATGTGTGCTGAGGTACCAGTGTGAATTTCATGTGTGTGGGACATTTTTTAAGTTTAAAACAAGGGGGATGCATTTTTTGGCAGGTCCTTGCCAAAAATTGCATCCCCTGCTTTTTTCCAGAAATATAGATTTGTAGCTGATGTTTCAATTTCTACCTGCTTCCACATGTGTGCTGAGCTACCAGTGTGAATTTCATGTGTGTGGGACAATCTTTAAGTTAAAAACAAGGGGGATGCATTCTTTGGCAGGTCCTTGCAAAAAATTGCATCCCCTGCTTTTTTCCAGAAACATAGATTTGTAGCTGATGTTTCAATTTCTACCTGCTTCCACATGTGTGCTGAGGTACCAGTGTGAATTTCATGTGTGTGGGACAATTTTTAAGTTAAAAACAAGGGGGATGCATTTTTTGGCAGGTCCTTGCCAAAAATTGCATCCCCTGCTTTTATCCAGAAATATACACTTCTAGCTGATGTGACAAATTCTACCTGCTTCCACATGTGTGCTGAGCTACCAGTGTGAATTTCATGTGTGTGGGACAATCTTTAAGTTAAAAACAAGGGGGATGCATTTTTTGGCAGGTCCTTGCCAAAAATTGCATCCCCTGCTTTTTTCCAGAAATATAGATTTGTAGCTGATGTTTCAATTTCTACCTGCTTCCACATGTGTGCTGAGGTACCAGTGTGAATTTCATGTGTGTGGGACAATCTTTAAGTTAAAAACAAGGGGGATGCATTTTTTGGCAGGTCCTTAGGTTAAAAACAAGGGGGATGCATTTTTTGGCAGGTCCTTGGGTTAAAAACAAGGGGGATGCATTTTTTGGCAGGTCCTTAGGTTAAAAACAAGGGGGATGCATTTTTTGGCAGGTCCTTAGGTTAAAAACAAGGGGGATGCATTTTTTGGCAGGTCCTTGCCAAAAATTGCATCCCCTGCTTTTTTCCAGAAACATAGATTTGTAGCTGATGTTTCAATTTCTACCTGCTTCCACATGTGTGCTGAGGTACCAGTGTGAATTTCATGTGTGTGGGACAATTTTTAAGTTAAAAACAAGGGGGATGCATTTTTTGGCAGGTCCTTGCCAAAAATTGCATCCCCTGCTTTTTTCCAGAAACATAGATTTGTAGCTGATGTTTCAATTTCTACCTGCTTCCACATGTGTGCTGAGGTACCAGTGTGAATTTCATGTGTGTGGGACAATTTTTAAGTTAAAAACAAGGGGGATGCATTTTTTGGCAGGTCCTTGCCAAAAATTGCATCCCCTGCTTTTTTCCAGAAATATAGATTTGTAGCTGATGTTTCAATTTCTACCTGCTTCCACATGTGTGCTGAGGTACCAGTGTGAATTTCATGTGTGTGGGACAATTTCTAAGTTAAAAACAAGGGGGATGCATTTTTTGGCAGGTCCTTGCCAAAAATTCCATCCCCTGCTATCTCAGAGGAGTTGACACTTGTACATCTGTATTCCTGTATATTCATCAGTAATTAAGTACAAGGATCAGCAAATGTAAATACTGCCCTGTAAAACAATGACAGTGCAATTGTTGCTTCATATGATCTGAAGCCCCATTTGGAGCTTTTAAACAGGATTTTGAAAAACTTTGATAAATTGCTGCTGTAATATTATAGATTTTTTAGAATAAAAAGCTAGCAGATGTGCATAAACAAACAAAAAAAAATACAATACAGTTCAGTAAAAATACAGTTCTGTTTTATGCCTCATTCTTGTAAGTTTAAAATGTTCCAATGCTCCTGAATGCACCATAGCTTTCTGACGCGCAGCGAACGCAACTCACTGGTCTGTGAACGCTGTGCTTTGTAGGTGCGCGTTTGATTTTCCACTTAAGAGAAAGCTTTGCAAACTCAAAACTCACTTCGGCTATCACGGTTTAGTGTTGTGTGTAAATAGCAAGAGACCACAACAAATAAATCAGCCGTACCATGGTCAAAATCTTTGGATTTAATGTTGTTCAAAAAATCCGTACTTTTGTATATTAATCTGCCAAATAACCACAACTTTTTTCCCACGAGAGGTATTTTTAAACGTTTTTATATCATTAATATAAGAACCTAAGCTCCATTGAACATATTTTAATCCGTTTTCCTCGTCGATATGCAGTTCAACAGAGCGAGGCGCGCTCCCGCGACTGGGGATGCATATTTCGGCAGGCATGCACTTTTGGGCATAACACCGGATCCAGTGGGAATGTTCACAGCAACGGAGCCACCTGCTGACGTCAGGAGTGCGTCCTCCAACAGCCAATCAACACTGATTATTATTATTTGAATGTGTTTATGTTACTGTGTACTGGTTCGTAATTTCAGTTTGCAAGCCTGCCTGAAGAAGAGTAAGTGAACTCGAAACGTTGCGACGGCTTGCTGCTTTTTTCCTGTATGTTTAGCTTTAATAAAAGTGGCGACCGGCAGTAAAGCTGATCCAAACAGCGTCCTTCTTTCTTATTTAAGAATGATTTATTTTTTTTATTTTTAATTACGAACCATAGTTAGCTACACAGTATAGCTTAGCACCCAGCTCCAGACTGATCAACGGTGTGTAACCCAGGGTGAAAACTGCCCTTAGTCCCGCCTTACTGCCCCATTGGTTAGAGTGACAGTCAGTCACACAGTGCATGCAGCCAATTGACACACCTGAGGCAATTATTTAGGCTTGCCCCAGCTTTCCCCAGTCAGATGTGAGGGGGAGAGCTGGAGACAAAGGAGCTACAGGTTGGTGTTCCCAAACAATCAGTTTATCTCTTTGTTTGTAATGCACTGTTTAACCTCACAATATAAAAATCATGTAGATCCGAGAAATCCAGTGAGTTTGGAGCCTTGGAGCTGCCATACTCTCATCTATTATTGGAATTGGTGAGTAGAGAACACAATGTTGTTTGTTGTTTTAGCATGTTGGTGGCAGCAAATGCTAAGTGTGATCATCAATTGTTGTAATCTAACTTTAAGATAATGAGATAAAGGTTCTTTATTTGGTCTGATAGATTAGATATTGCATTTATTTCTGTGTGAAACTGGAAAAGTCTAGTTAACTAGCCGGCTGGAAATTTACTGGTCCTGTTTATTTTAATACAGGCCAGGTGATCCCTTTTTAGGGAAAAAGATGGCGAGCTTCTGAAAACTGGCTGGAGCCAGGAGAGCCTTAAGAATCACTCCACACTGGACTGGTCTGTATCATCCCCCCCCCTCCGTCTCACCACTCAGGCATACACTCCATTATTCACCTCTTCATCCGAAACAACTTGCGCTGGGACATTTTTCAACTTAAATATCTGGATAATCCAACCATGGATTTCTGAATGTGTGTCGGGTCAGACTCTGGACTGATCAGTGGGGAATTTAAGACCAGTTGTGCACAAACAAAAGGATTGCCACAGTACTGTGTATATATTTTGTATTTATTTTGGGTTCTATGTATGTTGTCTTGTATTGTTTACTTTAAATTTGTCTATTACATGGTATTGAAAGCAGTTATTTTGTGTCGTTTTATTGATTACTGACAACGGCTCCAGTAGACGAATTCTAGTCTTCTGATTTTTGTTGGTTGTATTACAGAGTGCAGTAAAGAGAGGTGTTTTGGAGAAGGACCTGGATGCACGACTGTTGACCCAATTCTGCAGAGGGTGTTGGGACAACAATCTAATCTCAGAACTTCAACTTAAACAGAGAAAAAATAATCCACCATCATTTGCTGAGCTTTTGTTGTTACTTAGAACTGAAGAGGACAGGGAAGCAGCAAAGACCTTGAGGATGAAGCATCATTTGGGAACCACTAAACAGAAGGTTGCGTCTCAGGTCCAGTTTGCACATACTGATCAGGAAACTAACTTTTGTGTTGCTCTGAATAACATGACTAAACAGCTTTCACAGCAGATGGCTGCAATACTGCAGCAGCTCATTGCTTTAACAGCAGGTCAAATGGGCACTAAGCTACCTTTTGCTGGAAGAGTTACTTCAAAGCCTAGTGTGAAAAAGACTGTTAAAGATGTAAAATTCAGCATGTCTAGCTCTAATCCTGGGTTTTGTTTCCGTTGTGGGGAGGATAGCCATATTGAGCCTCGATGTGATAATGAGCCCAATTCAGCATTGGTCAGTGCAAAGCGGAAAATATTTTATGACAAACAGAAGTGACAGGGACAAAATCCCTCTCCTACAGCACATTTAAACTAGTTCCAGTTCCTGTTGAGGGACCAACAGGAACTGAGCTGGACCAACTTTGTCCTACAGAGAGAGAGTCTGTTAAGTGTGCAAAGATGCAGACAAAAACCAAAATTAACTTACCAAAAGGATTAATCGGATCCAGATGTACAGCAGAAGTCAATATTGCTGGCCACAGCTCTCAATGTCTTCTAGATACCGGCTCTCAAGTCACTACAATTCCAGTTTCTTTCTTCAATGAGAATCTCTCAGATCATCCAGTGCATTCATTAAATAACCTACTTCATGTTGAAGGGGCTGCAGGTCAACAAGTTCCATATTTGGGTTATGTTGAAATACCAATAACTTTTCCAAAAGACTTTATTGGGAGTGAACTAACATTTGAAACACTTGCTTTGGTTGTTCCTGATGTGAGACCTGGATTTCCAGCTTCAGTACTAATTGGCATGAATACACTTGAAATTCTCTATGAAAAGTTTCACATTCCAACCTACCTCATACGGGTTTAAAACAGTTCTGTATCAGTTAATGCATCAGCAGAACTGTGGCAATCATTTGGGTGTACTCCTGTACTTATTCCAGCTGGTTGCACAATGGTGGTCGAGGGTCATGCCAAGCTTTCTTCTACAGCCAGTCAGTGTGCTGTTGTTCGGCACCCGGTTTGAGGCCTGCCGGGTTGCCTGGTTGTCAGTAGCTGTCTGGTTGCACTTCAAGCTGACTCACTCAATAAGGTTCAAGTTGCTGTTTCCAATGAAACAAAGCAAGTCATTTCCATACCAGCTTTAAGTATCATTGCTGAACTGGAAGCCTATGCAGGTATCATCTCAGAGCACCATGTGACCAACCACATGGCTGAGAAAACATCAATAGCATCTTTGAAAATCAATTTTGGTGAGTCTCCAATACCATCAGAATGGAAGGAAAGAATCATAACAAAGTTAAATGCTGTACCTGAAGTTTTTGCTCATCATGATTTAGATTTTGGATGTACCAAGTAAGTGAAACATCACATTAATCTTCATGATAATACTCCTTTCAAACATCGTGCGAGACCAATTCATCCACAAGATATAGAGGCTGTTCGCAAACACTTACGTAAACTTCTGGATGCTGGTGTTATCAGAGAATCTGAATCCCCTTTCTCATCTCCAATTGTTGTTAAGAAAAACAAATGGAGACATTCGACTGTGCATTGACTATCATAAACCTAATTTACAAACTGTCAAAGATGCATATGCTTTGCCCAACCTGGAAGAATCATTTACAGCTCTGAGGATCAAAGGGGTTTTCAGTGCTTGATCTGAAATCTGGTTATTATCAGATTGAAATGAATGAAGCAGATAAAGCCAAGACTGCTTTTGTTACTCCACTTGTGTTTTGGGAGTTTAACCGAATGCCTCAGGGGGTTACAAATGCACCATCAACCTTTCAAAGATTGATGGAGAAATGTAGGGGTGACCTGCATTTGAAAGAAGTATTGGTTTTTTTGGATGACTTTATCATATTCTCAAACAGTCTTGAAGAACATGAAAACCGTCTGCTGAGAGTTCTAAATCGTCTGAAAGAGTTTGGATTAAAACTTTCTTTGGAAAAATGTAAATTTTTCCAAACGTCTGTCAGATACTTGGGTCATATAGTTTCAGAAAAAGGTTTTGAGACAGACCCAGAAAAGATTTCCACAGTGAAATCCTGGCCAATTCCTACTAATTTGAAATCCTTAAGATCTTTTCTGGGATTTACTGGCTATTATAGACGTTTCATAAAAGGATACTCCACTATTGCCAAGCCTCTTAACAATTTGACCCGTGGGTACCCCCCAACTAATAAACCCTCAAGAGTACAATCTTCTAAGTGCCCACAGTTTGATCCAAAGCAACCTTTTGGTTCCAGGTCGATTCCTGAGTGTCAGCTAGCTTTTGATACCCTGATCGACAAACTTACTACTGCACCAGTCCTGGGGTTTGCTGATCCTGCACTACCTTACATCCTTCACACAGATGCCAGCACCACTGGACTGGGTGCTGCCCTATACCACCAACATGAGGGGAAGCTCAGGGTAATAGCTTATGCTAGTCAAGGGTTGTCAGCCAGCGAAAGTCGTTATCCAGCTCATAAACTTGAATTCTTAGCACTGAAGTGGAGTGTAACAGAAAAGTTTCAAGATTATTTGTATGGAGCGGATTTTATAGTTGTCACTGATAATAATCCACTTACTTACATCCTAACCTCAGCTAAGCTGGATGCTACCAGTCATTGTTGGCTGGCTGCACTTTCTACTTTCACCTTTAAGTTGCAGTATCGAGCAGGGAAACACAACCAGGATGCTGATGCACTCTCTCGTCGTCCCTTTGAAAATCCTGTCATAGATGAGGTTGCACATAAAGATCAGGAACTCATCTCTCAGTTTGCTCAACAACATCTTTTAGACAACAGCAACAATGAGAAGTCACCTGAAGTGATGGATGCAATCTGCCAAAGTCATCTGGTTTGGACCCAAGTTGAAAGTCTTTTGGTTGAATCACTCTCAGTCAGGGCAGATGTAATTCCTGTGGATTACTCTGAAGAGGCACATGGACTTCCTGTTGTTCCTGCAATGTCTCATTCTGACCTAAAAGATCATCAGAGAGCTGATCCTACTGTCAGGGAAGGTATCCATCAGTTGGAGTCAGGTGAAAAAATTCCCCCAACAGTCAGGAGTGAACTTCCAGAACTTCATCTTCTCAGAGAATTTACTAAACTTGAGATGATTGATGGCATTCTTTACAGGAAACGGCAAGAAAATGAGCAACATGTATATCAACTGGTCCTTCCAGCAGACCTCTGTGAATCTGTTCTTCATAGTCTTCACAATGACATGGGCCACCCGGGAATAGAGTGAACCCTGGATCTTGTTAGAGCTCAATTCTATTGGCCTAGAATGGCTATGTATGTGGAGCAGAAAATAAAAGCATGTGGACGTTGTGTTCGTCGAAAGACTCTGACAGAGAGAGCTGCTCCACTAATTAACATTCGGACTTCACGCCCACTGGAGCTCATTTGTATGGATTTTCTCAGTCTTGAACCTGATACCAGCAATACCAAAGACATTCTCGTGTTGACAGATCATTTCACCAAGTTTGCCATTGCCATTCCAACACCGAATCAAAAGGAAAGAACGGTCGCCAAATGTCTTTTGGACAATTTCATTATCTATTTTGGAATTCCAGAAAGACTACATACAGATCAAGGATCTGATTTTGAGTCCAAATTGATAACAGAGCTGTGTGCTATGACAGGAATTAAAAAGTGTCATACAACACCATACCATCCCAGAGGAAACCCTGTAGAAAGGTTTAATCGCACACTCTTAGCAATGTTGGGAACTATTGAACCAAAACAGAAGTCAAAATGGAAAGAATATGTTGAACCTCTCGTTCATGCGTACAATTGTACCAGAAATGAAGTGACAGGATATAGTCTTTATGAACTTATGTTTGGACGCTGTCCTCGACTTGATCTTGCTTTTGGTCTTCCTATCTGTGAAGAGAAATGTCAATCACATTCGCAGTATGTACAGAACCCGAAGTCACGGTTGAAGGAGAGTTATCAGATAGCATCAAAGAACTCTGCCAGAAGTGCTAAAAGAAACAAGACTCGGTTTGATCAGCGAGTTCTACCATCCAAGCTGGAAGTTGGAGACCGAGTACTTGTGCGGAATGTGAGACTCAGAGGTAAACACAAACTCTGTGATAAATGGGAGCAAGATGTATTTGTATTGGTGAAGTGTGCTGGGGATCTTCCAGTTTATACGGTGAAACCAGAGTGCAAAGATGGCCCATTACGCACTTTACACAGAGACCTTCTTCTTCCATGTGGTTTTCTCCCCATGACAGATGCTGAAAGACCAACTGAGACAGTTCCAGTCACAAAACCCCAGACACGTCTACACACCAAGAAATGTCAAGAATCTTCTGAGGACTCTGCAGAAGGTGAGAACAGTGAGCAAGAAGAGATTCCATTCTATCTAGTTCCACCTCCATTAGAATTTAAAATGGAGAAACCGCTCAGACAGTCATCACCTCCTGATGATGAAGAAAACTCTGTTGTCCCAACAGTTTCTCCAGTGGAAAAACAACCTGTTGAAATTCTTCCAGATTCTGAGAGTTTGAATTCAGTTTTTGAAGTGGAATCAATTGAACCAGAATCTAGTGTCAAAGAGCAACCTGATGTTTCTGCAGAACAAGTTCCACCTCATCCTGAAGACTTGCCTGATCCAGGCAGCCCGTTGGTGAAACTGTTCCTGATTCTGAAATTTCTTTGAACAGATCCCCAAACCTTGATGGCATAAATCAAATTAATGACATTTCTCTAAGACGCTCAACATGTCACAGAGTGGCGTCTAAACTGCTTCAATATACTACTTTAGGCAATCCGCTTATTTCAGTTGTTCAAACTTTATTGCACAGTTTGTCTGATGCTTTAGTTTTGACACCCACCACTTCCAGCAATGTTCACATTGTTTAATGTTTACATGTCATGGGACGTGCATGATTTAAAGGGGGGAGGGTGTAACCCAGGGTGAAAACTGCCCTTAGTCCCGCCTTACTGCCCCATTGGTTAGAGTGACAGTCAGTCACACAGTGCATGCAGCCAATTGACACACCTGAGGCAATTATTTAGGCTTGCTCCAGCTTTCCCCAGTCAGATGTGAGGGGGAGAGCTGGAGACAAAGGAGCTACAGGTTGGTGTTCCCAAACAATCAGTTTATCTCTTTGTTTGTAATGCACTGTTTAACCTCGCAATATAAAAATCATGTAGATCCGAGAAATCCAGTGAGTTTGGAGCCTTGGAGCTGCCATACTCTCATCTATTATTGGAATTGGTGAGTAGAGAACACAATGTTGTTTGTTGTTTTAGCATGTTGGTGGCAGCAAATGCTAAGTGTGATCATCAATTGTTGTAATCTAACTTTAAGATAATGAGATAAATGTTCTTTATTTGGTCTGATAGATTAGATATTGCATTTATTTCTGTGTGAAACTGGAAAAGTCTAGTTAACTAGCCGGCTGGAAATTTACTGGTCCTGTTTATTTTAATACAGGCCAGGTGATCCCTTTTTAGGGAAAAAGATGGCGAGCTTCTGAAAACTGGCTGGAGCCAGGAGAGCCTTAAGAATCACTCCACACTGGACTGGTCTGTATCATTTCCCCCCTCCATCTCACCACTCAGGTATACACTCCATTATTCACCTCTTCATCCCAAACAACTTGCGCTGGGACATTTTTCAACTTAAATATCTGGATAATCCAACCATGGATTTCTGAATGTGTGTCGGGTCAGACTCTGGACTGATCAGTGGGGAATTTAAGACCAGTTGTGCACAAACAAAAGAAGGATTGCCACAGTACTGTGTATTTTTTGTATTTATTTTGGGTTCTATGTATGTTGTCTTGTATTGTTTACTTTAAATTTGTCTAATACATGGTATTGAAAGCAGTTATTTTGTGTCGTTTTATTGATTACTGACAACGGCTCCAGTAGACGAATTCTAGTCTTCTGATTTTTCTTCGATCTAGTCCTTTTACAGTTTAAATAGTGCTACAGGCGCATCATGGTCCGTGCGGCAACGACAGGTCCTGCAGACAGTGATGATGAGCCGGAGCCCCAAGAGCGAACCCCGCCGAACCAGGACCGGTCACAGCTACTTCCGGCCGACCGAACCGAACTCCAACGGAACCAAGCAGATGCTCCACCGGACCAGAACCAGAACCGGGTAGGAACCACGCCTGCAGAGCGCAGCAGTGCAGCCCAATCGGCTCAGCAGAACCATGGCGCACAGACAGCGCGCATTCCCGGCCGCAACGGCACCCAACCGGCCGAACCGAACAGAACCGCGGCGGAACCAAGCAGGAATCCGACCGGAACCAGAAGCAAAGCCGGGTAAGACCCACACATGCAGGGCAGAAACACAGAGCCCAATCAGCCCAGCAGAACCACCAACGCGGCATACTAAGACCCAGCGCCCACCTCTGGCCACCAGAACCATCCACAGCAACACACGGCCGACAGAACCGAACAGAACCGCAGCAGAATCTGGGGATCCTCTCTTTAAGCAGAAGGTCAGAACGTGGTTTAAGCTGATTAAAGCACAACATCACTTAGAAAATGTGACTAAACATAATGAACTTCCACCGGCCCTGCTTAAAATTAAAAATCATCTGACTGAGGTGATCAAACCCGCTAGCAGTAATAATAACACTAAGACTATTATTGAGGTTAATGCTAAACAGTGGGCTCTCAACACAATCCAGACTCTGAAAAAACACAATCAGGACAGCATTACCGGTTTGAAACAGACACTCTGCACCTTTGGAGGCAATTTAAAGGCCTCATTTATAATAGCCACTAAATGGGCCCGGAGAAATCTGGGAAGATGGCTCAGGGAAAAGACATTAGAGCACAGCAAAAAGGAATTAGGCCTAATGTGGGACACCACACAGAGCCTAGACCCTCAGCTCCTCCTGGAGCTCCTGCTGCAGCCATTAAAGCTTCTGCTTCCACAGGATCCAAGCCTGCTCAGCCCAGCAGGGAGAGGGAGACCACGCAGAGCCCGAGGCCCTCAGATCCTCACTTAGCCCCTGCTGCAGCCATCAAAGCTCCTGCTTCCACAGGATCCAAGCCTGCTCAGCCCAGCAGGGAGAGGGAGACCACGCAGAGCCTGCAAACCCCAACTTCTTCCTCAGCTCCTATCACCACGGCAGCTCCTGCTACATCTGCTAAGGCTTCTGTTTCCACAGCAACGGCTCTGATGGAATCCAGACCTAACCAGCCAGAGAAGGTGTGCACTCGGACGCAGCTGCCTCCTTCAGATGCTGGCTTTCGTTTTAAGCCCTATGTTCCAGCCTCTACTGCACCCCAACCTGCTGCTTTCCGTTTTAAGCCCTATTCTCCCACACCTCAGCAGGGGGAAGTTCTCCATCACCTGCACTTCACACAGCAACCTGAATCCTGTGCAGCTCAATTCTGAGGCTCAGGAGGAAAAACAATTGCCCCATTAGATCTCTCCTGAGAGAGGAAGATGACAGGGACGCAGGGTGATGTTGTTCTGTATTTAAGATTTATTGTGTATTAAGGATGATGATAAAACCTAATTTGGTCCACAGCACAGAGAAGGGAACACATCTGGATCCCCAGACTACAGATGCTGGTGGGCCGTGGCCTCATGGACAGATGGAGGAACAGCCCTGGGGAAAACACCTGTGGTTGGATGCGTGCGCGTGCATCGAGGAGGGGTGGGGGGGAGGTTTGGGGGATCCAGTTCCTTGTTCCCTTGCCTCAGAACCCTCACCCTAACCCAAACATGGGTATGTATGCACCATGGCCTGGGCTCGTGGGTTTTGTGGGTAACTTCTTGTGAGGGACTACTTCTACTCCTGGTAACCTTTATAGAAGCATAGCTCTATTTTCTTATAATTTCCTTTACATAATCCCTGGTAGAAGACCCTTAGATTAACTATAGTCCCCTTACAATTTTCTCTTTGGATGTGATTGGTTACACAACCCTGGCTTTGATACTAGATTAATATTTTTTTGGGATTTGTGATTGGTTACACAACCCTGGCTTTGATACTGGATTAAGATTTTGTTGGATTGGTTACTGATACCAGATATGAGATTGAGATTAGAATATGAACACGCAGCAGGATTTGATCAACCCTGTCTTGGCCTCCCTTGGGTAGAGTGTCTAGTGATAATGGCTGAAACACTCTGTGACCCCAAGGTCCACTACTGAGGATGTGTTCATTAGTTTAGAGGTGTGACTCTTGATGCTGTTTCAGTTCAGAACAGAATAAGGGACAGCTTATGACTTGTTTAGTACAGTTTCATCTCTAGTCCATATCTTGCCCTTTATAAAAACCGAAGTATATATACCTTTAATAGACCTAAAAAATATAGATTTATTAAAGGTTTCCCTCTACCCACCTCCCTTACCTCAGTTTAGAGCTGTAGGGAGTGGAAGAGGCGGAGTTTACATGCCAGACCGGCGGGGGTCGGCTTAGCCCATTCCAGGGCGGCCTACCCTGACTCTGCTTCCTCCATTGATCTAAAATTAATGTTTATCTTCAATTATATACAGCTTCCTCTTCAGCCCATATCTTGTCTATTAATAATAATAAAAACCCAAGTTTGACAAACTAATAATAAAATTTGGTAGGTTTGAAATTATGTCCTAACATGACAACTACCATAATAGATCCTCTTGAATAACATTAATTTTAAACTTTAAATTTTAAACTTTACCTTTTGGGATATAGTCTTAACATGACCAAGATTTATTAACCTAATCTGATATATTTTTAATAAACCAGGTTTATTAACCTAGCATTAATTTTAAACTTTATCTTTTGGGATGTAGTCTTAACATGACCATCTCATTCCAAGGTTTATTAACCTAGCATTAATTTTAAACTTTATCTTTTGGGATATAGTCTTAACATGACCATCTCATTCCAAGGTTTATTAACCTAGACTTAATTTTAAACTTTATCTTTTGGGATGCAGTCTTAACATGACCATCTCATTCCAAGGTTTATTAACCTAGACTTAATTTTAAACTTTATCTTTTGGGATGCAGTCTTAACATGACCATCTCATTCCAAGGTTTATTAACCTAGCATTAAT